>NC_031967.2:47408784-47708784 GCF_001858045.2 Oreochromis niloticus
CTCTGTGTATATATGTTTATGGACAGGCATGCAGGCAGGTAAGGAAGGAAAGTAGCCTTGCAGGGAAGGAAAAACTTGAATCTCTCATGGTTAGGGGTTGGGGGAGGGTGTGTTTGCACAACAAAAGCAGGAGAACAATGGAGCTGACGACCTGTGAAAATCTCAGCGGGGTGCCAAGAGGTGTTAAGGTCGGGGGGAATTTACGCAAATCTGCGCAGGCCAGTAAATCTAGTAGTAGGGACTTGCACCAGGGAAAAAAGGCTCAGTAATTCTAGTGTTAAGAGTTCTGAACAAATGTCTGTCCTCCTCCAGAAAATCTTATGTACGCAAACGCGCATTGCAACTTCTTATCTGGTGCACGTCTTTTATTTTGACAGCGACTGCGGACCACTTATGTGCAGCCCTGTTTATAGGACCACCCTGTGTCTTCCTTTTATATTTTATTTTCCCTTGCTGTAAGAGCTCTGTAACACCGAAATTTTTCATCCGTGGGATAATAAGGGTTTATTTTATTCTATTCTATTCTTTTACAGTAATTAGATAAAAATAATTAACTGAACTTTTCCTGTCTTTATTGATACCACTTTACCAACATATGTTAATGTTAGTAAATATGTAAATTACTTAAATTCCTAATTCAAATGGTGTGTACAGGAAAATAGCTATAAAACCCTTTCTTAATTCATTATTATCAAGTTTGGAATTACCAAGTAAGTTTTTCCAGGTCTTGGTATTTAGGGTTAGGGTTTGGGAAAATATTACTAAATCTGTACAGTGGTCCGTCGCTATAACACGGTTCACTTTTCACAGCCTCGCTGTTTCACGGATTTTTTTTTGTGTGCAATTTTGCATGCTGTTTTTTGTTTTTTTCTTTTTACAGCCCATTGTGTTCTGCATCCTGGTTGGCTGTAGACCACGTCCAATCAATCTTGTGCCCTGTCTCCTTTACAGTACAGAATGTGTTCAGCTTGTAAAATTTACCCAAATCTTCAATCGCTAGCAGTGTGACTCTGAAGTGCTGTATGATGTTTGCAAGTTTCCTCCCCAACAAACACAACAATGTCGGTGAAATGTTTTGCACCGCCAAAGGCAACCGCGGGTGCCTTTGGTTTAATTCTATATTACTGGACTTTTAAAAAGTCCAGTAATATATGAAGTTTTTAACTTTGAGAGAAGTGTGAAAATGTTCATACCTGTTTGAGAAAAGTGTATAAAGTGTGTAGTGAGGGGTTTTACAGCCTTCAAACATCTATAATAATTGTAAAAATTAATTATCTATGTTCCCCAGCTTGTCATGTCCTTTCTCTCCCTCATGCTCCTCCGTGTTCTCTTTCTCCCTCCAGTCTGCGTCTCGTGTGCTTCCTGTTTTACTTTGATAGTCTGCCGTCACATTTCCAGCTCAGTAAGTCTGCGATTGGGTCTTTTCCTGCCGGCACACAGACAGTTTATGACAGAAGAACATGACCACACTGTGGACCCAGCAGCAGGGGCGATTTTAGCCCATTTTGGGGGTGCTTCAGCACCCCCAAAATGAATCAAAGCACCCCCAAAGATTTCTTACTTTTTTTGACAATATTTGCTGTCTGTGTGACACACTACTAAAAATATAAAAAGCATACAGTACTTGGTTGAGACGGAACATTTTAACAACAAAAGTATAGATAACCCTCCCCCTCCCAAAATGGTTTGTTCCAGCTCGCCCCCACTCTGGCTCTAGGGTCGTTGCTGCCAGAGCGATGGTAGCTGAGACGCAGCGGAGCGGAGGTGGAGTGCCTGGATTAAAACAGGACATATTAGCGGCATTTAACCTTCAGTTACTCTTTATGTAGTTAGATAGGAGTCATGTTTCTTTTTAGCTGAAAAACATTACACCAGGTAACCTGCAGTGTTGAAAACGTGTTTTCCAATGATGTTTGCTACCCTACAATCCGTCCTACTCTGTAGTAAATTCAGCGACATTTGACCGTCCTGTTGCTCCCCTGTGTTTGTGTACAGAGAGACAGTCAGGTTCATAATGGATATAAGGAAGTTTTTTCAAAAACAGGAGCCACATTCAGGTAAAAGTGTAAGAACAAATGATCCATCAATAAAGGATAATGTTGGATCAGTGTTTCAATATTTTATATCTTTTATTAGATGTTCATGTGATTTGGTTATTTGCCTTTTGGTTGAAAGTACACTGAAAGAGGACTTTTTGTTAGTGATCTTAATAGTATTTTTTCATATTAATGTATTTTTTCATCTAATTGAATTTTATGTATGATTGTCAGTCCAAAGAGGGAGAGAGGAAAGAGGGGAACGTGAGGAGAAAGTACAAGGTCAGGAAGAACCAGGTAAGAAAACAGACAGGGAACAGTGACAGGCACAACAGAAACTGTTAAACTGACAAAGAGAAAAAACCTGATTTTACTCATACAGTCTGGAAGTTTTGTCCTCGCTATATTAAAGCTGCTATACAGAATCTGCCAAACAAACTGGGTTGAAACATTTTTGACCCTCTTCAACAACATTCCAACATTATCATTGATTGGGGAGATTAAAATTAATGATATATTTTTATGTGGTTCAGCCACAACTCTACTAAAACCTCAGCCAGTAATAGGTAGGCCAACTTTTGGACCGTCCAGTTGTCTGTATGACTGCCGCTGTACAGTATCAGAAAGTGCCAAACAGCCCTGGTGGAGTGAGGAGCTGTAAAGAGAAGCAGAGTGCTCTGTTTATATTCTGAAAGTGTTTTAAGCTGGCTTGTTTCAAAGATTCTGTACTGCAGCTTTAAATGTTTTCCAAAAGCACCCATACACTTATCAGTGTTTCTCAAACTTTTTACAGTGTGTCAAGCTCTCCCAAGTACCACTATGAAAGCATGAAACTCATAAATCTTACAAATGGTAAATGGTAAATGGCCTGTATTTATATAGCGCCTTTATGGTCCCTAAGGACCCCAAAGCGCTTTACATATCCAGTCATTCACCCATTCACGCACACATTCACACACTGGTGATGGCAAGCTACGTTGTAGCCACAGCCACCCTGGGGCGCACTGACAGAGGCGAGGCTGCTGGACACTGGCGCCACCGGGCCCTCTGACCACCACCAGTAGGCAACGGGTGAAGTGTCTTGCCCAAGGACACAACGACCGAGACTGTCCGAGCTGGGGGCTCGAACCGGCAACCTTCCGATTACAAGGCGAACTCCCAACTCTTGAGCCACGATGGCCCACAAAATTAGTATTATTAAATTAGTAAAATTAGTATCTGCAGTAAAGATTTTTATTTGTAATAATTTATTCTGTTTTGGGAGTGTTTTTTATGTATCTGTATTATATTATACAAACACATTAAAAGTGAATCTCTGTCCAAATGCACTCAGTTTACTTCTTACTCACTATGGGCATCATTCATTATTCTCCCCCAGTAATTAAGGTTAGGATATGTATTTTTTTTATTTTTTATTCCAATCCATTCTTCTTTTGCAGCATTTAAATAACCTTTATCAGATTTGGTGGTTTTGTTACATACTTTAAAAAAAGTGTTTTGCTTTTCTTTCTCAAATGTGGGGATTAAATTGTATTAAAATGTACAAAACAGTGATGTCATGTTTTGTGACGAGGACCCAGGCACAGAGAGACTTGTTGAATTTAAGAATCTTATGATTTAAGAAAGAAATTTGCAGACTTGCACAGAGATGGTAAAATTATGATGACTGATAATGGAGATGAAGACAACAGACGATGAGGACAGGGAGGAACAGGGGTTTAAATGCACCAAGGAGACAGTCAGAGAGAACTCGGGACAACTGGAGACATTTAAGGATGCAGGGACTGACAGAGACAGGGAAGAAGCTACATTGTGACGTGTAAAGTTTATCTTGCCTGGCTGGGCAGCTCTCTGGGTGCTCAGCACCCCCAAAGCTCTAATCCTAGAATCGCCCCTGCCCAGCAGACTTAATGTTCGGGAGTTTTAAGGAGTATGTGCTCCACATCATCTTTCTGAGAGGCCGGTGGCTCATTCCAACCCGCGAGGGAGAAAAGGAGGAGTACCGGCAAGAGGTCCATAGTCTGGTACGGTCCTGGCCCCAGTACGTTGGATTATTGCCAGCCTGGCTAAACGACTTTGCCGCTAGTTTTGATCCTCCATCCCTGCAAAGGGAAGATCCCCCCCGTCGACGCCCCTGCCTCGACATCGCCGTCCAGCTCACCCGCCCCAACGCAGTCGTTCTTCGTGCTGGGGGTTGCGCTGATCAGTCTGTCAGAGGCTCAGCCAGCCAGCGCCATGGAGGCATCCACAACCTCAAATCACGGCACGGTTCCCAGGAGGAAACAGCGTTCATGCTGTTCCAAGTCTCAGCCACAGACAGTTTTTTCTTTTAAGCCTGCGCTTCACCTGAGTAAGACTGCCTGTTGAACGCTAGTTTTAAGTCAGCATGCATAAAGACCCTGACTCCAGCTCATATGTCGGAGGGAGCAATTGAGACTGAATTTTTCATCTGATGCTGATTTAACTGGAATTACGGAGGGTGTTACCGAGCTGCCTATTAATAGACTGACAAAACTAATGAATTTGAAACCCTGTGGTGTGCCTGAGGAAGGAAGTATTTTTTGGGTCTAAACATGTGACCCTGCAGCAATCAGACCACGAGAGACTGCAAACAGAACACAAGGGCCCCTCGTACGTTTTACTTGCAAGGGGAGATTGCACTCACAGAACTGAGACAAGCACGCCTGTAGCCAACTCCAAAGCTCCAGTCTGCCCTCACAGCTTTTATTCTATAAACTAAGGTAAACAACCCCCCACCATAAAACCTGTGTGGTGGATCGTAAAACCTAAGGCACTGTGTGTGTGTGCATGCATGTGCACACACACACAGTGCCCCCACTGATTCTCCTGGGGCCTCCAACTCATGGATGGTGGCTGGGATCGCGGGACGGTGGCATCGCGGAAAAGGGCTGTGTTTTTGCCATCAGCGTGACAGCGCCATGCCGCCATTGCAGGGAAACGAGCCCGACAGTACTCTGTAGCGACTGCGACTGCTGGCGATAGGGAAAGGCTATACTTTATAGAGGACTCACACTCGGGGACACGTTTTCTGGTTGACTCCGGCTCCCAGAAGAGCCTTGGGAATTCTCGTGTCATCTTTGCATACCTCCACAATGGTATATAATTTAATCATTTAAAAAAAATTGGAGATTTCCCACGTACCACCAGAGAGCCCGCGTACCACTAGTGGTACACTATTCAATTCAATTTCAATTCAATTTCAATTTATTAATATAGCGCCAAATCACAACAAAAGTCACCTCAAGGTGCTTCATATTGTACACGTACCACACTTTGACAAAGACTGTCCTAGAGGAATAACATTTTTAATGTATGTGATCTATAGTTTTATTTCCCTAGTTGTCATTATTATTAGCAAGATTGGAGAAATATTTAACCAGTTTTGGGAGGGAGTTATAAATATAAAAGTGTTGAATTATAGAAGAACCATAATGCTACTATATATTCTGTAATGAACCAGAGAAATGGTGCCAACAATTTCTGACAAGTTTCTGTCATGATCAAATGATTTAGCATTGTTGTGGTGATATCCGCAAACACAGTAGCAACCAACTTCAAGGCACCATTTACTAAATTCCTTTCTTCTTCTTGAATTAAATTGACTATTCCACATTTATGTCGACTGAGAGGCACACATATAGCTTTTTTTCTTTTATCTTTTTAATACAAATATTGGATAAACAGTGTGGGTTGCCACAGTATGTGTTTGATTTTATTTACAGAAAAAAATAATGTTAATATCATTATTGAAAGCAATATTCTACTTTTGGTAAGGGATGTCCAGCTACTTTATTTTATTTTATTTTTTTTTATTGTGATTGCCCCCTACATATTGTTAACCAAGCTTAACTGACAACTTACCATTGGAAATTTTGTCTCAATATTGTCACTTCTGGCTAGTGGCCCATGGCTATAAACTTTGTGTCAATGGACTGTTGTGGCTACTTGAATATTGTCGTGGTATAATAGAGCTAAAGAAATAAAACTGTATCTGTGATCTGAAACTTCCCAGGTTGCATGTGAATGTGCTTGCTTATTTTTTATTTATTTGGGGGTTTTTTTAACCTTCTGTAATGTTAAATTCTCAAAAAGACGTGAAGCATTTATTCATGATTGCATTGTGGAGTTTGAACTCAACCATGACCAGCTATCCTGGTTTCAACATTAAACCTATGATAGCTTTTATTATTATTATTATTATGATTATTATTATTATTATTATTATTATTGTTGTGTAAAAATACTAAATAACACTTCACTGCTGGTACGTTGGATGATAGAGTTGTTAAACTGCACCTCATCAGATAAGAGGTCCTGTATAATTGCCCACCTTCTCTTACCAAAGGCAACTTTAGATTCGAACAGAATCCACTGTATCAGTCAGGATTCAAAAAACAACACAGTATAATAACTGCTCCTATTACAGTGGTGAATGACATAATAGATGCAATGGACTGCAAAAACTACCGTGCTGCTCTTTTACTTGACTTGTCGAAGTCTTTTAAAAGAGTTGACCATGCCATTTTAGTAAACAGACTAAACAATGTTAATTTAAATCAATGCTATAAGTCTGTTATCAAATTCATAGTTAGCTAGAACAGTGTGTCCATGTTACTGGGTCTTGTACCACGTTTTATGCAGTATTCAAAGGAGTTCCTCAGGGCTTCATTTTAGGAACAGTGCTCTTTTGTTTCTCTATAATTAATCTTTGTGATAATTTCTCAAATGCTGCCTTCCATCTTTATGCACATGATACAATTATCTATTGTTCATCTCCTTCAGTAACACAAACCCTTGAATGTCTGCAGTCTGCCTTTGATCTTATTCAATCCCATTTAACTCAGCATAAGTTGGTGTTGGTGCAGACAAATTGAAGTTCATATTATTCTTGAATGGCAAAGAGTTGTTACCTTCATTTCAATTTCAGTCACTTTAAGGGACTGAAATTGAAACATCTTATAAGTATCTAGGTATCATCATATCCGAGAGCAGACCTGAGAGCAGACCACAGCAACCTCCCTGAAAAGGGTCCAGTAACCATCACAGTGGCAGACATCCAAGATAGGGTCTCCAGTATGAAGAGTTGGACAACACCAGGCCCAGACATGGTTCACGCCTACTAGCTGAAGAAGCTGACTGCACTACTTGAGCGTCTGGCAGCACAAATGAACCAGCTGCTAGATGACGAGAGACACCCAGAATGGCTAACCGAAGGCTGGACAGTCCTGATCCTCAAGGACCCCCAGAAGGGACCGGTCCCATCCAACTACCGGTCAATAACCTGCCTCAGTACCACATGGAAGCTCCTGTCAGGCATCATAGTGGCTAAGATGAACAGGCACATGGATCAATACATGAGTGGGGCACAGAAAGGGATTTGCAAGAATACCAGAGGTGCAAAAGACTCTGCAGCCAAGACTGCAGGCTGACCAACCTGTGCACTGCCTGGATTGATTACAAGAAGGCCTATGACTCGATGCCCCACACCTGGATCGTGGAATGCCTAGAACTATACTAGATCAACAGGACCCTAAGAGCCTTCATCAGGAAACAATGGGGAAGTGGCGTACATGGATGACATCAAGCTGTATGCCAAGAGTGAACGAGACTGATTCACTGATCCACAGCACCAGGATATACAGCAATGACATCGAAATGTCGTTCGGACTGGAGAAGTGTATAAAGAGGCCGCTAGGAAAGCTGCAACCACCAAGTAACTCCAGAGGGTCAGGCAAGTCCTAAGGAGTCAGCTGAACGGTAAGAACAAGATCCGGGCTATCAACTGCCCGTGATCAGGTTTCCCTGCTGGGATAATAAGTTGGCCAAAGGAGGAGATAGAAGCCACTGACATAAAGACAAGAACGCTCCTTACCATGCATGGAGGGTTTCACCCCAAGTCCAGCACCCTGAGGCTGTACGCTAAGCGGAAGGAAGGAGGCCGGGGACTGGTGAGTGTCAGCACCACAGTCCAGGATGAGACAACGAACGACCACAAATACATTGGGAAGATGGCCCCAACTGACCGAGTGCTCAGTGAATACCTCAGGCAGCAGAAACCCAAGAAAGAGGAGGAAGACAAGGAACCGTCATTGAAGGACAGGACCGTGCACGGTATGTACCACCGCCAGATAGAGGAGGTGGCTGATATCCAGAAATCCTACCAGTGGCTGGACAAAGCTGGACTGAAAGACAGCACAGAGGCACTAATCATGGCAGCACAGGAACAAGCGCTCAGCACAAGGTCCATAGAGGCTGGGGTTTACCACACCAGGCAAGACACCCGGTGCAGGGTGCAGAGAATGGCCGAGCTAAGATCCTGTGGGACTTCCATATACAGACGGACAAAATGGTGGTGGCTAACCAACCAGACAAAGTGGTGGTAGGCAAGCAGAAGAAGACGGCCGTAGTGATAGATGTAGCAATACCGAATGACAGCAACATCAGAAAGAAGGAACACGAGAAGCTTGAGAAGTAGCAAGAGCTCAGAGAAGAGCTTGAGAAGATGTGGAGGGTGAAGATATCAGTGGTCCCAGTGGTAATGGAAGCACTGGGTGCGGTGACTGCCAAGCTAGGCGAGTGGCTCCACAGATCCCAGGAACAACATCGGAGATCTCTGTCCAGAAGAGTGCAGTCCTGGGAACAGCTAAGATACTGCGCAGGACCCTTAAGCTCCCAGGCCTCTGGTAGAGGACCCGAGCTTGAAGGATAGACCGCCCGCAGGGGCGAGGGGGGAATTGTTCACACATATATATATATATATATATATATATATATATATATATATATATATGAGTATGTATTAACAGTTTGTAAATGTGAGTATAAATCCTTAAAACATTAAAACATTAAATGCTTATGTGATGACATCACCAGCTAGTTTGGCAAGAAAGACAGAAACAGCACCACTCTTTACTCCCTATTTGTGGGGGCTTTTCTTGTGCATTCTTTGTTTTTATTCAACAGCATTAATAATCTTCTTCTATGGAATTAAATATATTGTCATAAATAGTCTCCCATTTTGAGAGACTCAAAATCAAAAGCCTGTTAACATAGTAAATAAAATTTTAGTGTAAAAATTGTTCTTACTTGGATGGGAATTTTTTTGCAGTCAATGACTACCTGAAGCCTAGAACCCATGGACATTATGAAATGCCATGTTTCATCCCAATAAATGCTCTCCCAGACCTTGACTGAAGCCACCAAGTTTCTGCTTGTTTGTGAGTCTCCTGCACTTAGTTTTGTATTTAATAACTGGAAAACTGCTTTGTTGGGTTGAGATCAAGTAACTGATGACCACTGAAGCATACCCCATTTCTTTGCCTTGAGAAGCTCTTGGGTTCCTTTGGATCATTATTCATTTGGGAAGAAACAGTAAAAACTGTGTTTTCTAAGGACAGTGCTAGCAAACAGTCCGCTTGCGAACAAAAAAGAAAAAGAAAAAACACCCATTCCCTATTGGTGTTAAAGTGTACCACGTCGACCAATCAAAAAATTACGTGGCAACATGTGGCATTTGGCCATCTCACCCTTAACGTCACAAAGACAAAAGAGTTGATAGTGATAGTGTAAAGCAGTGCATACACCCATCACCATCAATGGCGCTGCTGTGGAGAGAGTAAGCAGCTTCCGTTTCCTAGGTGTACATCTGGCGGAGGATCTCACATGGTCAGTACACACAAACAAAACAGTGAAGAAGGCGCAGCAGCGACTCTTCTTTATTCTTCCACTGAATGCAACACCACGTGGTACGGCAACAGTACCACTTACAACCGCAAACCTCTCCAGAGAGTGGTGCAGTGTGCTGAACGGATAATTGGAGGTGAGCGTCTCTCCTTCCAGGATATCTACAAGAAGCGGTGCCTGAGGAAAGCGGGGAGGATCATCAAAGACTCCAGTCACCCCAGCCATAAACTGTTCAAACTACTTCCGTCAGGGACGAGGTACTGCAGTATCCGGTCCCGAACCAGCAGACCATCAAGCCACCAGACTGCTGAACAGTGACACTTCATAGACACCTCACTCTCACCTACCGGAACTTCAACACTATGCACTCCATATTGTACATACATGCTATTTATTTTGCACAATACTCAACTGCTGAGTTCTGTATATTTTACATATATGTATATACACGCACATACACACACACATATATATATATATATCCATCCATCCATCCATCCATCTTCATCCGCTTTATCCGAGGCCGGGTCGCGGGGCAGCAGCCTAAGCAGAGAAGCCCAGACCTCCCTCTCCCCAGCCACCTCCTCCAGCTTATCCGGGGGAATACCAAGGCGTTCCCAGGCCAGCCGAGAGATATAATCTCTCCAGTGTGTCCTGGGTCTGCCCCAGGGCCTCCTCCCGGTGGGACATGCCCGGAACACCTCACCCAGGAGGCGCCCAGGAGGCATCCTTGTCAGATGCCCGAACCACCTCAACTGGCTCCTTTCGATGTGGAGGAGCAGCGGCTCTACTCTGAGCCCCTCCCGGATGGCCGAACTTCTCACCCTATCTCTAAGGGAGAGGCCAGCCACCCTTCGGAGGAAGCTCATTTCTGCCGCTTGTATCCGCGATCTCGTTCTTTCGGTCACTACCCACAGCTCGTGGCCATAGGTGAGGGTAGGGACGTAGATCGACCGGTAAATTGAGACCTTCGCGTTTACACTCAGCTCCCTCTTCACCACAACGGACCGGTGCAGCGTCCGCATCACTGCAGCCGCAGCACCAATCCGTCTGTCGATCTCCGGCTCCCTTCTCCCATCACTCGCGAACAAGACCCCGAGATACTTGAACTCCTCCACTTGGGGCAGGAACTCATCCCCGACCTGGAGTGGGCACTCCACCCTTTTCCGGCTGAGAACCATGGCCTCAGATTTGGAGGTGCTGATCCTCATTCCCGCTGCTTCACACTCGGCTGCGAACCGCTCCAGTGCGAGCTGGAGGCCTTCACCTGATGAAGCCAACAGAACCACATCATCCGCAAAAAGCAGAGATGAGATTCTGAGGCCACCGAAGTGAAAGCCCTCCGCCACTTGGCTGCGCCTAGAAATCCTGTCCATAAAAATTATGAACAGAACCGGTGACAAAGGGCAGCCCTGGCGGAGCCCATCACCCACCGGGAACAAGTCCGACTTATTGCCAGCAATGCGAACCAAACTCTTGCAACGGTTGTACAGGGATCAAATGGCCCGTAGCAATGGGCCAGACACCCCATACTCCCGCAACACCTCCCACAGGACACCCCGAGGGACACGGTCGAATGCCTTCTCCAAGTCCACAAAACACATGTAGACTGGTTGGGCAAACTCCCATGCACCCTCAAGTATCCTCGAGAGGATAAAGAGCTGGTCCAGTGTTCCGCGACCAGGTCGAAAACCGCATTGTTCCTCCTGTATCCGAGGTTCGACTAACGGACGAACTCTCCTTTCCAGCACCCTGGCATAGACTTTCCCAGGGAGGCTGAGGAGTGTGATCCCCCTGTAGTTGGAACACACCCTCCGGTCTCCCCTCTTAAAGATGGGGACCACCACCCCGGTCTGCCAGTCCAGGGGTACTGCCCCTGATCTCCACGCAACATTGCAGAGGCGTGTCAACCAGGACAGCCCTACAACATCCAGAGCCTTCAGGAACTCGGGGCGGACCTCATCAACACCAGGGGCTCTGCCACCAAGGAGTTGTTTAACTGCCTCAGTGACCTCGCCCCCGGAAATTGGCGGGTCACTCCCCTCATCCCCAGACTCTGCTTCCTCCTCGGAAGACGTGTCAGTGGGATTAAGGAGGTCCTCGAAGTATTCCTTCCACCGCCTGACAATTTTCTCAGTCGACGTCAGCAGCGCTCTGCCAGCACTATACACAGTGCAGGTAGAGCACCGCTTTCCCCTCCTGAGACGCCTGACGGTTTGCCAGAATCTCTTCGAGGCAGTCCGAAAGTCTTTTTCCATGGCCTCTCCGAACTCCTCCCACACCCGAGTTTTTGCTTCAGCCACTGCCCGAGCCGCATTCCGCTTGGCCTGTCGATACCTGTCGGCTGCCTCCGGAGTCCCACAGGCTAACCAAGCCCGATAGGACTCCTTCTTCAGCTTGGTGGCTCCCTTCACCTCTGGTGTCCACCATTTGGTTCGGGGATTACCACCACGGCAGGCACCAACCACCTTGCGGCCGCAGCTCAATGCAGCAGCTTCGGCGATGGAGACGCTGAACATGGTCCATTCGGACTCAATGTCCCCAGTCTCCCTCGGAATGCTGTTGAAGCTCTGCCGGAGGTGTGCGTTGAAGATCTCGCGGACTGGGGCTTCTGCTAGACGTTCCCAGCACACCCTCACTACGCGTTTAGGTGCACCGGGTCTGTCCAGCGTCCTCCCCCGCCACCTGATCCAACTCACCACCAGGTGGTGATCAGTTGACAGCTCAGCCCCTCTCTTTACCCGAGTGTCCAGAACATATGGTCGCAGGTCTGGTGATACGATTACAAAATCGATCATCGACCTGCGGCCTAGAGCGTCCTGGTGCCACGTGCACTTATGGACACTCTTATGTTCGAACAAGGTGTTCGTTATGGCCAAACTGTGATTTGCACAGAAGTCCAATAACAAAACACCGCTCGGATTCAGATCAGGGAGGCCGTTCCTCCCAATCACGCCCCTCCAGGTCTCGCTGTTGTTACCCACGTGAGCATTGAAGTCTCCCAGCAGGACAACAGAGTCACCCGGTGGGGCACCTTCCAGCACCCCCCCGAGGGACTCTAAGAAGGCTGGGTACTCTGAACTGCCACTCGGCGCATAAGCGCAGATGACAGTCAGGACCCTTTCCCCGACCCTAAGGCGCAGGGAACAAACCCTCTCATCCACCGGGAAAAACCCCAACGTACCGGCAGCAAGCCGAGGGGATATTAGAATACCCACCCCAGCCCGCCGCCTCTCACTAGGGGCAACTCCAGACTGAGACAGAGTCCAGCCCCTCTCTAGGAGACTGGTTCCAGAGCCCACGCCACGCGTAGAGGTGAGCCCGACTATATCTAGCCGGTACCTCTCAACCTCACGCACTAACTCAGGCTCCTTCCCCACCAGAGAGGTGACATTCCATGTCCCTATTGCCAGTCTTGGCAGCCGGGGATCAGTCCGCCAGGGCCTCCGCTCCTGGCTGCCGCCCAGCACACAATGCACCCGACCCCTATGGCGCCTCCTGCGGGTGGTGGGCCTGCGGGAGGATGGGCCCATGTCTCCTCTTCGGGCTGTGCCCGGCCGGGCCCCATGGGCTAAGGCCGGCCACCAGACGCTCGCCCTCGGGCACCCTCCCCGGGCCTGGCTCCAGGGCGTGGCCCCGGTAACCCTATCCCGGGCAGGGTAAACTGTTCCCTCGATGTTTTCTTCATAAGGGTCTTCTGAATCGCTCTTTGTCTGGTCCCTCACCCAGGACCAATTTGCCATGGGAGACCCTACCAGGGGGCAAAAGCCCCCAGACAACATAGCCCCTGGGATCCCTGGGACACACAAACCCCTCCACCACGATAAGGTAGCGATTCACGGAGAGGTATATATATATATATATATGTACATATATTTATTCTCATAATTCTCACATTCGTGCTCTTATATTTGGCTTGTTCTTGTGTCTCTTGTATTTTTGCACACCACTGTTGTTTGTGAAACTTGCAAAAACGATTTTGATCACATGTGCTGTACCAGTGTACCAGTAATTTGACGTGACAGTAAAAGTGATTTGATTTGGTTGTTTAAGAAGAGGGGCAAGTTTTAGGAGTGACGCCGGCGAGTGAGAGGGAGCGAAAAAGAGAGAGAGAGTGAGGGATTTGTGATGTTTAGCATGTGTCTATAGTTAGTGTGTAGTGTGGTCGTTGTTTTGTTTTGTATGTCAGTTCTACTAGTCAATGTCAAAGTTGATCCAAAAAAGCCATCAAAGACTGACTGCAATGTAAACGCTGTCTCCAGGTAGAAAACAGAAGGAGTGATACACCTCCTGCTGTCAGACCTGCGGGGTTTAGGCCTGTGGTGTGCTCCTCTGTCTTATAGTGGACAGAAACTATTTTTCAGAATGGCGCAAATAATTTGTGTGCCTTCTTATTTGATGCAGCACACCTGATTGTTCTGTAAATAGTTTTAAATGGTTAAATAAAAAACGCCCGAGGCCTTGACTGCATTTTTACGTAAATAGTATCATATAACTTTGTTTGCATAACTTGAGCATAATTTTTAAAAATGTTCAATTTCTATTTGCATTTCAAGTTATGAAAATGAATTGTTAAACATGTTTGTGGTTTTTACAGTAAGAAATATAACTTTGTTCTACTCGGATTTCAAGTTTCTTGTCTGAATTTAGATCAATTGTGCTGAAAGTTTGGCTCATTTTATTTGCACTACATTGCTTAAAAAGCATAATTTAATTGTATACTTAGTTGACAGCCAGTTGCAGCCTGATGATGTGCAATAAATTAAAAATATTCTAAAACATCTATTGTGTTTTATTGTATTGTCTGTTACAAATAGAAAAAATAATTCTATCTATAATTAGCTGTGGATTGCAGGCTACAGGTATGTCAGTGGGGGGGGGGAATCATCAAAGACTCCAGTCACCCCAGCCATAAACTGTTCAAACTACTTCCGTCAGGGACGAGGTACTGCAGTATCCGGTCCCGAACCAGCAGACTTTTCCCATCAGGCCGGTCCCAAACCAGCAGACTGGTTGGGGGGGTTAAAGCCCTGTTGAAAGAGCAGATGTGGGTGAGGGGACTCGCCCATCTTTAACTACTTCAAGGTCATTCAGGTGTCTTCCCTGCTCCTACTGAAAAAATCTGAGTAGCCTTGCAGGTCAAAACCTTGCAGAGCAGAGTAAAATCAAAATCAAATAATAGAAAAAAAAACACAGTACAATAGTCAAATCACGTCAATTATACTTATTAATATACTTAATTACCTCAATATATACTCAATTAACCTATTCTGAGCTATTGCTTATTTTCTTCTGATCCATTGGAGGAGAAAGGTTGGAGAGGATAAAGTACAACTGGATCTGAGGAGGCTCTTATTTCTGTGTCCCGAGTTGATGATAATCACCCAATAGGAAAGCAGCATCCCCTGGGCATTCAGTGGAAAGATAATCCATATCCTTTAGATTAGTCATCTAACCTGGAAAAAGCCAAAGATACAAAAACAGTTTTCACATTCACAGTATGGGCAGCAGTTGATCCCTCTGGCATCTCTGCTAGTTTTGTGAATATCTTAGGTGAATATCTTTTGAACTGCTCATCTCACAGAAGACAAAAGGGAAGAACTAACTCTGGGAACTCTGTATCTATTCTTTACCTAACGTTTATGCCTGTTCACCCTTTCTCTACCCCCTCTTAATGGACGTCACATATTCTGTGATGACATCTGGCCTCACCAATGGTGACATCCAATCACCTGATGTCTGGCCATGCCTTATCATCATTTTTCTATCTATCTGACTTTTCCACAGACATGATTTGAAACAAACTTTAAACTTTAAAATCACTCAATATATTATTCTTAACATAGAAAATTCAATTACATTTGAACATTCAATCACTTATGATCGTATTTTACTTCATTATGCAATCTTACTTCAATTATATCTCACAATTCAATGATGTTCAATGATGTTTATTAATGTCACAGCAGCTGGACAGCATTGGGCTTTTGTATGATCCTTCCAACTGCAGCTGGAAAGTTTCCTTTTCAAATCATTTGGGATCCTATGCATCAGAATGCAATGTGTACTGTCCTGCTGAGGGACATTCTAGCAGCATCTAACTATGTTGACTTTGTAGAGGATTAATGTAATTTTTCAGCAAACTGAGTCTGTAAATTTGGTTTAGAGCTACTTTTACAATACCTAATTGGACCATTTATGAAGGCTGAAAAAAAATAGCCATTTGTACTATAAGTGCTTGTTTTGACTGAGCATTAATGACATATTTCCATACCAGTCGCTAAGCTTCTTTCTAGCAATCTATTACATCTGACAGGATTCAAATGACCTGCGATTAAAGGGAGGTGTGTGTTCAGGTTAAACAATGTCACACAGGCACATAGTGCATGGAGTAGGTTGGCAGCCAGTCATTTATGTGTTTCATAATTTTAGGATGCAGAACAACAGAAATGTTTAGCTGGGCAAATTAATGTCAAATAGTAACATGGATATAATATTGACTTTCCAAACAGAGATTTAGAACTTAACCATCCTTTAGCTTGAAATGCTGACATATAAAGTGGAAACTGTTTCATTATGTTAGTTCAGCATGTTAGTAAGCTAAACTTTAATTAGCACAAAACACAAAGTGTCACAATCCTCGAAATGACATACCTTTTGTCAGGGAGTTAAACTAATTTTCATAGAAATAATGGTTGTCTAATAGTGGGAATTGGTCAGTTATACTGTGGATTTTGAACAGGCAACCCCAATACAGGAGAGTCTGGAACTGGTTCTCTTTTTAAAAATTTAGAGTCTCTGATCGTATAAGTACTACCCAGTAGGCTGTACAGAGCTTGGAGGGAGACTTGGAGGAGACTTGCCCAACTCTAACTGCTTTTTGGTTCTCCAAATGTCAATCCTGTGTGCATGCCAGGATGGCACTCTGGTCAAGCAAAACCCTCAGTCAATCCCACTATTACTAGCTGTCCTCTAAATCTGTGCACTTGGTAACTAACTGGCTTAATTTTTAGGCCCTAAGCATCTGTTAATTTTTAAGGCCAAAGTAACCTGTAAGAACTGTTTAAGTGATATTATAAAAATACACAGGTTTTTACATTTACTGTTTCACAAGTGGTTAAAAAGGGAATGTCCAGATTCTACACTTTTTGAATTCAGGATATTTTATTATAGCAATTTAGCAAGAGCAAAAGCCAAGTTGAATAATAATAATCACATAATCAAACCACCTGAATTATACTTATCTAATTAACCTACTCAGTGCTAATGCTGATTGGATAGGAGGAGAGAATGGGCACACCTTGTGCCCAAGTGAACCAATCAAGAGGGGAGCTGCTGCAACATGTGAGACAGGTAAGACACTGGGCCTACAGAGGTAGGACTTGGCGAGTCCCCTCACTCATCGGCTCCATCTGAGCTCTGTACTGCCTACTGGGTAAGACTCATGGAATCAGAGATTAGGACTGGTTAGAGAGATAGCTGATTCAGACTTCCTGTTTCTCCAGACCTTCACCCTCAGACCAGAAGTATAGAAATGCGAAATCTAGGATGTGCAGAGCAAAGAACTCGTTCTTCCCCACTGCCATTAGACTCCTGAGCATCTGACAGGAGCTTCTAACCAACGGTCTTATGACTTTTCATTTTTTCTCAATTTGTACATGCAGAACTCATGCACTTACTACTGTCTGTCCGCTGCACATGCTGACGTAGCATTCTAAATTGTCTTCTATGTTGTAAATAAGATAAGATGACCTTTATTAGTCCCACAGGTGGGAAAATTGTATACATATTTAAACAGCCTTTTGTCAGCTGAAATGTTTTCTATTTCATGTGTATATATTTTGGATATCTTATATTTCTATTGTATTTCCTTTGTTGTACTTAGTCTAGTTCTATATGTGTTTCAATTGTTTTTAAATGGTCATTTATTCTCTTTATTTTATATGTGGATCTTTTTTGTGTTTGGCATCATTTGTCGAGAGCAAAGGAAACATTTCATTTTACAGCAAAACATTTTTCTTTATATTGCGTATGACAATACAACTTTGAAAGTTTGAAACTTGAAACTTACATATATAGCTAAAAAAAAAAAAAATAGCTCAAGCTATTGGGGGAGACAGTTCAACAAGTATCACTTAACCTCTTAAGCACCCATGCACCCAAAGATGGGCGCAAAAGGGAGCGGATCGCATTTAATCGGTTATAACACGGTGTCAGAAATATAAATCCCGACATGTCTAGTATCCACAGAAACCGCTGAATCTCAGCTAAAATCTCATGTAAATCATTTGTAAAACCACCAAACAAAACGAAGACACCAAACAGTTAAATGAGCAGTTACGTGATTTTCTGGAGTTAAATGTGAACCAAAACATATTTTCAAAGGTTTTATATGCTATAAAATACTTGTAAATATTAGGTGAGGGAAATAACAAATCTTGATACCAAGACCGTATACACAGAGTCTGTAATTGCAGAGAAATACTCCATTTATTTTAGGCATTTCATCATTGAGCAGGAAGCTCAGAAAACCGCTGGGGGCATGTGCAAGCATAATTCACACGCTCTCTACTGCCTGTCTACTGCACATGCTGATGTAGCGTTCTAAATTGTATTCTAAGTTGTAAATTGTATACATATTTAAACAGCCTTTTGTCAGTTAAAGTGCTTTTTATTTCATTTGCATATATTTACATATCTTCTATTTCTTTTCTTAAACTTTGTGTAGCTCTGTATAAATGTTTCTATTGTTTTTAAATGATAGTTTATTCTATTTATGTATTTTATGTGTGGCTCTTTTTTTGTATTTGGCATCTTTTGTCAAGAGCAAAGGAAATTTTTCATTTTACAACAAAACATGTTTATTTATATTGCATATGACAATAAAACATATTGACAATAAAAGAAATGCATAACTCAAGCTGTTGGGGGAGCATGTTCAACAAGTACTACTTAATGAACCTTTTAATGTAATCTCGCAAACATTACATCAAAAGCAGATCATGTCAGCTTTATTTAAATAGTGCTTTTTACACGTGTTTACATGACAGGAGGGAAACTTCACAAACTTCAAAACATCATTACATTATAATAATTCATTACATCATTACGTATCCACATTACATGGACAACATTTGAATACATATTCAAATCTAATGGACATTCATCCTGGGCACCAGCTCTGTGTTTGTGTAATGCAACCTTTCTGTGCTGGGGACCATTTTAAACCATCACGGTGATGACTTATCTGACATATTTGCCCTATGAAGCCACTTTAACTGATTACTTTAAAGGGCTTGAAGGTTAAAATGTTGAGTTTATAATCAAAAAATTAACAGGGATCTAGGATCTAAATCTATCCTTACAAATACAGCCATAACAAAAGCTCTAAAGCAACCTACGACTAACTGTACAATAATATTACCCTAACTTAACAAGATATTAATTTTTATATGAACCAAAACTATTGTGTGAAATATAAGATTAGCTACCATATAAAGTATGCACCTCAGAAAATCTCTCCACACATCAAAGCAATTTTACAGTGCTAGATGCATGTCAGTTTTATTCTCCTAATCATCTTCTACCTGACCAATTGTTGTTCGTTTCAAAGGGGAAGTATTTTATCTTTTTTTTTTTTTTATTAATTTTTATTAATTTATGAAGATATTCATATTAAGTCATTCGGTGATTAAGTCATTAATCAAACTTAGCCCTGAACCATGATGTAATGTTTTTGAGCCAAGCACAAAGTCCTTGGCTTTTGGAGAAAATTTCAATACATTTTGATGCTAATCACTGCCCCTTAGCAGGCATTAAAATGCCTAATCAACAGAAGGTAGGCTTCTATGAAGGGGGGCTTAATGTGTTTCACTCAGAGCTTGGAATGAAACTCATTCAAATTCAGTCGGAAATTAGCACAATAAATGTAGGTCCTCTGATAGGTTTGTAGCTTAAACCTATTCGCTGGAACGTTGAAGACAATGTAATTACACAGCAAAGCAAGACATGAGTAGGCAAAGTTCTTTATGTTTCTCGTGCACGGGAGAGAACTGAACAAACGCCATTCCTTCGCTTGACCCCAGTTTTTCTTGTCCGCTCCCCCGTAACACTGCTCTTTTATTGTGGTTACATGAATATGCATAGGTTCATTAACATATGACGTCTACATACACACAAAGAGTGCCTTGCCTGTGCGTTGTGTAAGTATGTGTGTGTGTGTGTGTGTGTGTGTGTGTGTGTGTGTGTGTGTGTATATGTGTGGTCAAGATGTGACCCCATAAAGACTTCCCTAAACCTGCTGGTCTGGAAGTCCAGCAGTTCACCTAAACAAAAGGCACTGAGACTTAAACAGATATACGTGTGTTTGCTATACCATATATCAGTAAGAGCAGATATAACCTCTCCCATGCTCCCAGGATGTGGGTGTGAATGCCAGAACACTCTGGAGTGCACACAATGCCTTTGCAGACTATTAAGGATCAAACCTCTAACTACTTGACATTGATTATACAACTCTAAGCATATATGAGTAGATATTTCTAAGCATAAATGACAATCAACAATACAAATCTAACATCCTCTTTAATAGTCAAATGAAAAATATTGCCTCTTTTTACATCTTTTTTTCATCACATGCATCTTATTAATGTCAAAAAACATTAAGATTCATATTAATTCTTCAAAAGATCTTTTTTTTCTTCAAAAAATAACCAGGTTGTCTTTGTGGACAGTCTTTACTTTAAACAGTAACCAGTTTCCTGGTTTTTCTTTCTCTTCTGTGAGCCTTTCCATTTAGGAGTTGCTACAATGGCGTATCTGCCACCATATCTTGTAAATACACTAAATAACCAGTTTTTTAACTAGGTCTGATATTAGCTAATCCTCTTCACTCATTTTAAAAACAGCAACTTGTATTTCTCTGACCTGTGTAGATAAAACAAAGGAAATGCCAAAGTAAATTAAAGGAAATATAGTGAAGTAAATTTCTCATAATGTCATTTAACTAGGCAGTCAATAATGCGCAGTTACATGCATTTGCTGCCTTCACTTATTTCAGCAACATGAGAGTTTTCTTTCGCGTTGAAGGTAAAGCATAAATAACACCAAAGAGCTGGGCAGGTTAAAAAAGACTGCACTCTTTTCCACCATACACTTGACAGAGTTACTCAGGAGAGGTGACTCGCTCAGCGCTTTGGTAACAAGGAGTCCAACAAACCACAGCCACACAGTGCAGGTTATAGCTGTGATGGTGAAGAAAGCTCTCAGCTTTAATCGGTCGACACGCTGCTTTTCCCCACCTTCTTTTCCAGGTCCTGGGTGAATCAGAACGCACAGAACAGAGAGGCTACAGAAAAATGTGATCATGATCACTAGAGCCAAAACACAGAATAATGGGACAAGCCTGTTAGAGGTTAAAGTTTGATGCACTCCTATCAGTCCAAAGCAAAACAGCCAAACACAACCAACACTGATGTTTCTGATCCTGACCCCATGGACAGTTTTTAAATGTAAGTAGGAGATGGGGTGAACAACAGCCAGGTAGCACTCTAAACAGCTCAGGATATGAAAACCCATCTCTGCATACAAACCAGTGCGAGAAGCAATGGATCCTACTGTTAACATAGCTGACTGATTATTGTATGTTCCACCAAAGGTACAGAAGCATCCAGCTACCCAGATCAGCTCTGTAGCAGCCATGTTGTAGGCGAAGATGTCAGAGTGGCTTGCTGTTTGAAAGGAATGCTGCTGCCGCCATTGCTGGTAACCCAGGTAGAGGACAAGTGTGGAGACGGGGAGGAGAAAGATGGCTCTCATTGCACTGATAGCAGTGAACATGTTTGAGCTAGCTGTATGGTTGGAGCAGTCGTACTCCAGAAAAAAGTTGAAGGTGGAGTTCACTGACATGACAAAAATGCAAAAGTAAAATTAAAGAGATAAATACAATAGGCAGGCAGGATTATTGTTATGGCTTATCAGTTAAAACTAGTTGTTATTAGTTTTATTTTCCGGATACTCCGGCTCTCTCCCACAGTCCAAAGACATACATGTTGTCTGTCTCTCTGTGTTAGCCCTGTGACAGTCTGGCGACCTGTCCTCTCGATATGATACAATATGAGCAAACTTTCTAATGCTCTGTGGGAAACATTTCTGCCTGTCTTGCTCTGTGGCTTCAAAAATAATTTTGCTGAGTTTTTTGTCTCAGTTCCTACTTTCTAGTCTTTTTGAACCCTGTATGGATTTTATTTTTGAAGACATGGTGCTCATTAATTCCTAGGTCGGATTGCAAATATTTTATTGTATTTTATTTTATTTTTTGTTATTGCAAAAATATACCCATATTAAATTTTATGGTAGCATGACTTGAAATAAATTGGATTTGTAATCACTACATACATACTGAAGGGATAAACTACCAATTTAAACAGTTATAACAGTTGGTATACGTGGATTATATGTAATGACCCTAACTCCTCTTGTTAGGGTTTTTCTTTTCTCGTCTTCATTCATTCTTATTAAGATTCACATGAATAGAAAAAAAAGGGGGGGAGATAAGGGAATCCAAAAAAAAAGAACTGGTACAAAAAGCAACATATAGTTTTGCTCTAATGTGTTTGTATCTGTGTTTGTGTGTCAGTCTTCTTGTCTTTGTCATGAAATGTACTTAATAATGAGGGTGAAAAGCTACAACAACACCAGACAAAGAAAGAGAATTACCCACGAAGCCTACGTTAGGTGCAGGACTATTGAACCCCTGAGGCCACACATCCTGATGACAATTACTTGCCCACTTAAGCAGAAGAAGGAGCGAGGCCCTAGAGAGAGCCCTCACAGTCTTGCCCTTTGGCTGTGAATTGTTAATGTTAGTGGCCCAAAGTTGGAGTAGAGCAGGGAAGACAGAAGGAACCGCTGGCGCAGGCAGGACAGCCAAAGTAACCCAAAAAGAGGGTGGCATTAAAGGCAGGACCAGTCTTTACGGCAAAGAGGGAGGGAAACATCTGGAAGTTCTGGTAGAGGAGCTAACAATGAGGTTGTTTGGCAGCCCAGAAACAGACAAGGGGACACCAGATGTGTCCCTGTACCACATGCCATGAAAAGAGATCACCAACAGACCAATGCTTGAGAATAACATACAACCCTGGTACCATGGCACGTATGTTTCCCCAGCTCTTGGAGAAACATACCATAATACTCTGAAGTCACAATACTGTGAATTGTAGCACCCATAAAGCACATAAGTTTGATTAATGATTATTTATGATTACATTCATAATTCATGATGATTTTTTGTTAAATCTAAAGAGTAATTCTTTTGCAACCCTCGTAGTTACACATTAACATTTCATTTTTAGATAATAGAAAGCAATATTTCAGGGTTAATTATTACTCAGATATACCTACTGTTAATACCAAATTAGTTATGACTTTGATAACTATAAATTTATTACTAGCAGCGTTCTTCTGTTTGCTTATAACAATACCATTACAGTTATTTCCAAGCTGTAGTATAAACCGCACCCCAATACAAAACATCTGCTTAGCCAGTTTGAGGGGGGAGTAAGGAGGACATTTATGTGAAAAGGGAAAGACCATCTCTGAACAAGAAGTTCTGTACTGGGACAGGCTCTAGCCACCCACCCTCCCACTGTGAACTGGAACTGAATAGGCAGAAGAAAATAAATGGATAGACTGATGTTTTTTTTTTTAAATTGTTCTAGAGATTTGAGCTGTTGGTGAGTCCTTGGATTTTGTGGTAATAATATTAGAGCTAGCAACATTTCTTACAGAATCTCTACTATGAGTCATGTTACCTGAGATTACTCCTATGTTTGCCTGAAGGCCCTGACAAATGTGCTGGGTGAAGGATGTAAATCAAATCCCATCTTTACTGTTTACAGTTAAGGAACATATTTATATTTAATTGAAATATGAACCAATGATTTCTTTATAAAGTTGTGATCATTGTTTGATTCCAAGATAGTCTTTATCAGATCACAATTCAACATAACTACCAGGAGTTAGGCAGCTAAAGAAGCATAGCCCTGTTTACTTGGGAAAAGAGAATCAGCAGGTTGAAAAGACTTATAGTTTAAGATCATGTCACTGTAAAATCCAATAGGCATATCCCATGCAGTGGCAGGACATGGAAAAGGGCAATCCGTTTGCAAAATATCCTTGTCTTCAACACTACATAATGTAATATTAAACCATTCCGTCTCCTATGATGTAATTGAATTAAATCAATTAAATCAAAACTTCGCATTTTCTGGATCCTTTGATAAGTATATTTACCTTGAGATCCCAGTGAAATTTACCATACCAAATACAAAGTACTTGAGCAGCCCCACCACCCTGTCTGTCTGTCTAATTCTAAGATAATCAGATACAATCTTTATCTTCACTCTTTTTTAAAACAACAACATGACATTTTTTCTGTCCTGTGCACATAGAGAGGTAGTAAAGCCGTAGCGCCTATCAGTCCAAGGTAAAACACCCAAACATACTGTCGTTAGTGCTGATGTTTCTGATCCTGATCCCCCTGGCATTTGTCAGGTAGGTGATGGATTGAAAAAAAGCCATGTAATGCTCTACACAGGATGTAAAAAACAAACAAAAAAAAAAAACAACATCTCTCCATTGTAAACAATGGAAGTAGCAACAAATCCTACTATTACAATGTGGTAGGTAAAGATGTCAGAATGGCTTGCTTTTTAAAGGAGTGCTGGTGACAACCATAGAGCACAGGGACCAAGAGAGGAAGGATTCCAAATGCACTGATGGCAGAGAATACAGAGAAAGGGGAAAAGAGTTGTATCCCATTATGTTAAGAAACTGTGGCATACAAAACCTCTGAAAATGGATAGTGTCATAGATAGGTGATATAAAATAAGCGCAACAGTGTTTCTGTTTATTCCTGATTTCTTAACACAAAGAAAAATGGACATGAATAAAACTTTACAGTCAGTTTGACGATTTTGATATTCAGTTTTTGAGTATTGATCAATATGTTAAATCAATAGTGTTGAGCATGAGGTAGGGATTAATAAGTACATCCATACTTCCTACTCCATTTCGCACTTGACGATTGAGTGGTTATTTCATATCACAGAGTTATATACTGCTCAAAAAAATGAAGAGAACACAAAAATAAGACATCCTAGATCTGAATGAATGAAGTATTCTTACTAAATACTTTGTTCTTTACATAGTTGAATGTGCTGACAACAAAATCACACAAAAATTATCAATGGAAATCAAATTTAGCAACCCATGGAGGTCTGGATTTGGAGTCACACTCAAAATTAAAGTGGAAAAACATGCTACAGGCTGATCGAACTTTGATGTAATGTCCTTAAAACACGTCAAAATGAGGCTCAGTAGTGTGTGTGGCCTCCACGTGCCTGTATGACCTCCCTACAATGCCTGGGCATGCTCCTGATGAGGTGGCGGATGGTCTCCTGAGGGATCTCCTCCCAGACTTGGACTAAAGCATTCGCCAACTCCTGGACAGTCTGTGGTATAACGTGGCGTTGGTGGATGGAGTGAGACATTCAGGTCTGGGGAACGGGCAGTCCACAGCATCAATGCCTTCGTCTTGCAGGAACTGCTGACACACTCCAGCCACATGAGGTCTAGCATTGTCTTGCATTAGGAGGAACCCAGGGCTAACCGCACCCGCATCTCGGTACCTAATGGCAGTCATGCTACCTCTGGCGAGCACATGGAGGGATGTGCGGCCCCCCAAAGAAATGCCATCCCACACCATTACTGACCCACTGCCAAACCGGTCATGCTGGAGGATGTTGCAGGCAGCAGAACATACTCCACAGCATTTCCAGACTCTCTCACGTCTGTCACATGTGCTCATTGTGAACCTGCTTTCATCTGTGAAGAGCACAGGGCGCCAGTGATGAAGTTGCCAATCTTGGTGTTCTCTGGCAAATGCCAAACGTCCTGCAGAGTGTTGGGTTGTAAGCACAACCCCCACCTGTGGATGTCGGGCCCTCAAGCCACCCTCATGGAGTCTGTTTCTGACCGTTTGAGCAGACACATGCACATTTGTGGCCGGCTGGAGGTCATTTTGCAGGGCTCTGGCAGTGCTCCTCCTGTTCCTCCTTGCACAAAGGGTGGAGGTAGCGGTCCTGCTGCTGGGTTGTTGCCCTCCTACGGCCTCCTCCACGTCTCCTGATGTACTGGCCTGTCTCATGGTAGCGCCTCCATGCTCTGGACACTCTTTGCCACAGCTCGCATTGATGTGCCATCCTGGATGAGCTGCACTACCTGAGCCACTTGTGTGGGTTGTAGACTCCGTCTCATGCCACCACTAGAGTAAAATCACCGCCAGTATTCAAAAGTGACCAAAACATCAGCCAGAAAGCATAGGTACTGAGAAGTGGTCTGTGGTCACCACCTGCAGAACCACTCCTTTATTGGGGATGTCTTGCTAATTGCCTATAATTTCCACCTGTTGTCTATTCCATTTGCACAACAGCATGTGAAATTGATTGTCAATCACTGTTGCTTCCTAAGTGGACAGTTTGATTTCACAGACGTGTGATTGACTTGGAGTTACATTGTGTTGTTGAAGTGTTCCCTTTATTTTTTTTTTAGCAGTGTATGTGTCCAAAATAAAAGACTATCATCATCATCATCATCTATCACGTAGCCCAATCTATCACCCTTCCATCACAAGATCCCAAGACACTTGAATTCCCATGGGGCAGAAAATCTCCCCCAACCCTCCCAAATGAGGAAATAATCCATCCTTTTTTGGGGAGGAACCTTGTCAGACTCAGCGTGGCTGATTCTCATCCCAGCTACTTCACACAGGGCAGCAAACTGTCTAAATGAACCACATCATTTGCAAAAATGCAGTTGTGGCAATATAAACAATATATGCCACATTATTATGACTATAATTATTATTATGATTGTGATTATTACAAGCAGTGATGCAGTAGCCGTAATGTAACAGAAACAGATGGATAAACAAACATCGTATTTGCTTGTCCTTGATGCTGTCTTAAAACTCACTGTCTCCTGTTCATCCTGATGCTATACCCTATTTTCATAGCAGCAAATACTTTGTGGGCTTTTGTCAGATAGCAAAATTTTATTAATGACCGTCATCAGGCAAATTTTATTTTCAGATGTACACACTGCAGCTGGAGGGCACATCAGCTGTTCAACCACAATGGAGAGGTTATGCAGCTAAACATTTAATTAGTTATATGTAGCTCCCACACTTGCAGTGTAAATTGCAGCAATCTTACAACTAAAAATTATTACACATTTATTTTATTCATTAGGTTACAATACAATAGCACTCCACAATTAGATCTGCATATTAAATACACAATTTGAATACAGCATTCAAATCTAATGGCAATTCAACCCAAACATCACGTGTTGGGTTTTTGCGTTGATACTGCTTTAAATTACTTTAGGGTTTAAGGTTATGCTTAGACACCATGAATTAACATATCAAACCTGGCATATCAGACATACAAATGATGACACTGTAGATTTATAGAAAGCATTGTGAAAGCCTTACAAAACCACTTAGTAAAGTTAACATAACACTAAACAACCTAACAGTTCATATGGAATTAAAGTACAATATAATTTTAAAACTCAAACACTACAATGTAAAGTGTAAAACTCTTTACTTTATGATTATGTTCCTTATATAACCAACAGCATGGTGAACCTGCCAGAATGACTGCTGGAGCTGGTTGAGGACAAGAGTGGAAAGAGAAATAATGTCAAAGCAGTGTCTTTATAATAAACAACTGAGGGGCAGAGCGATTCTGAGAAGTCCAAATATAGGGAACATTCTAGCAAGACATTAACCCATAAAGTGCAGTTATGAGGAGAAGGAGAAGGACAAATGAAGAGTAAGGTTTTGTATGATAAAGAAGACAGGAACAAGATTGGCACACAGCTAGTACCAAGAAGTTATATTTCACTCTATGAAGGAATTAAGCAGTAAGACGAAATTTGTTTAGTTTCTATTGAGGTGCAAAATCAAAGTATCTCTTCTTCCTTAAGACTAGAATTTTTCCTGTTTCTCTCGTTAATCAAGTTATGCAGGACATGTTTTATTGATTGAAATTTCAGCTGGTTAAAATCTGGAATGAGGCTGGGGTTTTTTTTTTGTTTTTTTTATCTATCCATCGTCCTCTTCTGCTTATACTCGTCAGGGTTGCAGGAAGCCTATCCCAGTTACCAATGGGCGAGAGGCACACCCTGGACAGGTAGCCAGTCTGTCGCAAGGGTAACACATAGAGACAGGCAACCATTCACATTTTAGAATTACCAATTAACCTAACCTAACGTCTTTTGATTCAGGGAGGGAGATGGAGTACCCAGAGAGAACCCATGCAAACACCAGACAGAAAGGCCCCGGCCAGGTGGTGAAATCGAACTCAGGACCTTTTTGCTGTGCTTCACCAATGTGCTGCCTTTTTCAAAAAATGTTAGTAAATCATCCACATGGCTCAAAATGTTTGTTCTTAAAGGAGTTAAGTGACTTTTTATCTTTCGCTATGAAGCTGTCTAGATTGAATAGAGTCTGGGTTTTCAAAACACATTGACAATGAAAGAATAAAGCATGTAAAAGCTGTCTTGCTTTTTTTGCAGAGAAAGCCAGCAATGTGAGACATTCAGTTCATTTTTTTCATAAAGCCCCACATAACAATAGTAAGAAATTATATTTCTTCTTCACAATTTTCACTGTATGTTTCTACTCAGTTGAATTGATGAAAGCATCTTCCTGGTCTCTTTGCTCTTGTTCTTTGTTCTGTCTACTGTCTCTATATCTATCCTATCTGCCAGTTACTGTGTGCTCACCATACGTCACTTGTATCTGGTGAAATCCCTGGTTATTTTTAATATGTTGATAACCACCCACTTAAGAAAAAACAGATTTTAGAAAATGTTGTGGCTAAGTAGCTTACAGCTGTTCTACACAAATACAGCATTCTTGATACATTTCAATATGACTTTTTGTAGAGCTCATTCCACTGACACAGCTCTTCATAGAGTCTCCAGTAACATCTGGCCATGAAGTGATGAAAGGTACTGTTCTGCTGATGTTGGACTTCTGATGTTGGTTCTGTTTTGGCCTTTATTGTTTCTGTTATATTATATTCTGTGATATGTATACGAATTTTGAGTTTCCTGAGACCACGTAATGACTGATAAATGATCAAAATCCATTATTCTCAAATTCAACACGTCAGTCAAAGAGGGGGATTGCACATCGGCAATTTTCTAATCACTATGGAAACATGTATGACAAATTAGAGATGGCACGATACCACTTTTTTATGTCCGATACCGATACCAATATCATAAATTTGGATATCTGCCGATACCGATATGAATCCGATATCGTGTTTTTTAATCAATAAAACTGTTTTTTTTAATATCTTGCTGCATTTTGTATAAGTTCATGCTCAAGTTTAAATAAACAACAACACTAAAGCTATTCTGTTATACCTGTGTGTAAAAAATACACTGCACCCAAAATATTTCATAGTTCAGCAACACTGATCAATCTAATAAACCTTACCTAACTTAAAACCTAACTTAAACCTGCTCCATCCTCCCTATTCTGGTATTTTAAAGAGTACTTAGCTGAATAATAGGGTTGCAAACTCCCAGCAAAAAAAAAAAAAAAATAGGGAACCACCCCCCATCCTCCACCTCATGATGCTTAATTGATGTAATCAACTTTAATTTGATGCAGGGTGAAAAAAAATGCACAGAAACAAATTATTTTTCAAGAATAATTAAATAGATTCAACATCTTTCTTCAACAGAATTGCAGAATTCACAGATGGTATCTTCCCAAAGGAAAAAGTACTATAGCTTACTAGGGTATATAGACTTAAGAGTTACTATATATAGTAATGGACTTCTATACATTTTACATCAGATTAAAACTTTGAGTGTAAGATTCAGATAATTATTTATTAAAAGCTCGACATTTTAAATGAGAATAAGAAAGAAAAGTATGTCTTTGTGCCCCCTTTTCCCTGTTCATGCCCTGTCGGCCCCCCTGGCTAAACTTTGCTAGATCCGCCCCTGCACAGTTACCAGCCGTCAGCTACGTAGAAAAGGATCCTGGTGTAGAAAGTAATATTAAATAAATTCTAACAACAGCTTATCAAGCTTAAACGTGCTGCTGTTGTTCAGCCGCTGGTTTCCTCTTTCTGGTGCAAAGTGGGCCAAAAACAAAGAAGAGAGACGGACTCGCAACAGAAAAGCCGATCAGCTGATCGTTAAGCAGTTTCATGATTGAAGTAGCTGCAGGAAGGTGAGGGAGAGAGAGAGGCAGTCGCTCCATATATCGGTTGTTAAGCTTAACATGGGAACGCTTTACAAACATTCAGAGATGAACTTACACACTTGCTTTACTTCTCTCTGGGATAACTTCCTCGGAGATGAAATGCTGGTTTGGTAGCGAGGCTACAAATACACACAGCTGCTCTATCACATGAGGCATACTGCTGCAACGTGCTACGGTTATGAGCCGAGTTACGCCGTGTTGCAAGTTTTGTGAGATGCTTTTTTTGATATTTAATGGATCGGATTACATTTTTTATTTTTCGCCGATATCCGATCCAGTAATTTAGGTCAGTATCGGACCGATACCGATACGTAATATCGGATCGGTCCATCTCTATGACAAATATAGTATTAGTACAGTTAAATTATGCCGTATTCACACAGCCTCACCCAAATATGTAGCAAGGTAGAACAGGCTGAGAGTTTTAGTAATTGGCTTATTAGTGTTCAGTCTGTCAGGATACTACAAGTAACAGGGACCTGACAGACAACCAGCTGTGATTTACAATATTTCAGGAACTGCAAAAAATAAATAAATATAATATAACAAAATAAATGTAAAAAGTAAACGTATTATGAGCATGAACAGCATTTACATGTTTCCATTTCAATGGTTTTTCATGACGTTAGCTGCCCATTACACCTAATGGTATTCAAATAAGCAGTTAACAAAGTCTGTTCATTCAAATTCAGCAGTGTCATGTGGACTGTGTATACATAGGACACAGAACACCTTGATATGCCACTCCTGTTAGGTAGAAAAACTAAGTTGGAAAAAACGAAATGTGAAAGACTTAGTAAAACTTTCCAAATTTCCCATGATGTTATCATATCATTTTAAAGAGGGCTTGTTAAACTAATAGAAAAATATTCTGGTCAAAATCATAATATTAGACCATGGCAATTTTGTCCAAGTTTTCTACACTTGATGCAAGCCAAATGACCCCCCGTTCCAGGATACTCTCATCTCTATCACCAAGTGTTTTGAATGTGTAGTTACCTTCATATTTATATTTTCTGAGAGTTAAAATGTCACAGTTGTTACTCTGCAGATGTATTTTTAGAAGGTCTTAATGAACAAGCTTTATCAAAGAAAAGGCAAGCTTATTTTGAAGCATGATGCAAAGGCACTTCATGTCTTTTAGATGAGAGAAAATGAAATTTGGTCCTATTTTTCATTATTCATTTTTTTCTGTTTATTACCTTCAATTAAGAACAAAGACATGTACAATATGTTTCATTTTAATTTTGAAAAAAAAAAAACAGGTAACATGGTGAACAGAGGGGACACAGGGTATAATGGGGTGATATCACACAATGAAAACTTGCCCAAACCCTCAGTTTTCATTTGCAGTCATTGGGTGATTTATTTTTCATTTTTGAATAATATACTGACCCTTCAACCTCATGTCGCAATCATCCTAAATTCACCTTGTTTCTAGGAGTGGGGGAAAAATCAATACCGCATAGTCTCGAAATATTTTGCGTTGTGATATTGCATCGAAACATGTATTGACATTTTATTAAATAAATAAAAAACACTATGTGAATCCTGACATTGCATTAGCCAAGAAAAGGACCCTGGATCTCTATCGGACAACCATCCATCTAAAAGTAGTGAAGTAAGGACTGAAAAGCTATTGAAAACCAAAAGGCCACTGGGAAAGCTAAAGGCTAGGCCTGAAACTCTGATTGTAGGTGACTCTGCCATAAAGGATGTTCAAAGGATGTGCGGTAAGAACACTAAAGTCCTCTGTTTCCCTAAGGATATGGTCAAGAACCTGAAGGAGAGAATTCTTCAAATTGCAGATGAATATCCAACTGTGACAAACATTGTTCTGCATGCAGGGTCAAACGATGTGTCCAAACAACAGTCGGAAGTTCTGAAATGGGACTATACTGGATTATTAAATACTGTAAACTCTCTGAATGCAGCTGTATTCATCAGTGGACCTGTACCACCCATCGGAAGAGAAGAGGAGAGATTCAGCAGGTTGTTTGCACTAAATAAATGGCTTATATCAGCATGTACTGACCACTCAATGCATTTTATCAACAACTTTAATATTTTGGGGGAATGCAGGCATCTGTTTAAAGCAAATGGATTTAATTTTAACAAGTCAGGGGTGAAACTGTTCAGCTCAAACTTGTTTTATTTCATACGTCATCCATCTGTACTTGGTGCCAAGGGTGAGATAAATGAGGAGTTATCTCATAGGGAGGAACAAACAAAGCCCTGCAGAAACCTTGAGGAGCTTCAACTGCCCCCACCTGGGAAGAGCTTCAGAAAGGAGAGACATCAGAGGCAAGAAGAGGGGTCCTTATTTGCCTCCAATTCTCTCAACAACACCAACGACCAGGACCAGGGACCACAACCTTCCCCAGCCCCCCAAACCCCTGACAGGTCATCACCCTCCTCCCCACACCTGAAATTCACTGAGGAGATGATGGAGCGGGTCAATGCTGGGCTTAGATCTACTCCCCGGCCCAATCCCTTTTTGTTCCCCATAAACCCCCCACCAGAGTGGCCTAAGGTTCACCATCAAGCCCCGCCCACAACAGAGCAGTCGAAGTTACATTCCCCAGCTCCGCCCCCTTTAGTCCCTCCTTACCACCATCATGTTCAGTCTCCGCAGTCTGATGTGTGGTGTGTGGAGGGTCCGGGCTGCGAGGATTATGGCAGTGGTGACTTTTCCCAGGAGAAGCTGGGACCCTGTTTATTAGAAGGTTTTAAAATTTCTGTACTTTTAGGTGACAGAAGGAGACATGTGGCCTGGTCAAAACACAGAGAGCTGCACTCTAAAAGATCTTTAAATAAAGTAAACATACCTTGTGTGCCACAGACTGCTCCCAAACACGAGGGGGCAAATAATACCTCTAAAACATATAAGTTGGCTTTATTAAATGTTAGATCTTTAGCTGGGAAAACATTTCCAATTAATGATTTAATCACTGAGCACAGCCTGGATTTTATGTTTTTTAACTGAAACTTGGTTGGATCAAAATAACAGTGGAGCTGGTCTCATCGAGTCGACCCCTCCGAAGTACAGTTTTATCAGTGAGGCCAGGGTGAGCAGGAGAGGAGGAGGGGTTGCTGTCTTATTTAATGAATCATTTAGATGTAAGCAGCTATCTCTTGGAAGCAGTTTCTAACCAGGTCTTCCCATTAAGACCTGGCCTGTCCAGAAGCTCAGTCAATGAGCTCATCAATAGCTTCAATGCTAAAATGTTAGACTGGATATACGTATACGTATACACACATACGTATGTATGTATGTATGTATGTATACATATATATAGATATATATATATATATCTATATATACACACACACACACACACACACATGCCTGTATGTGTATGTATTCTCTTATGCAAGACAGAGTTAGTGAATAGCAAATGTAAAATAACACAGTAAATCTAAATTTGGACAATTAACAATTAAAACAGTATAACTCAAGCCTTTATATTCATAAAGGCTGGTCAACTATGGAACACACTTCCAACTGATATCAAAAAGATAATAAATGTTTCACAACAAAAGTCAATGATTGGTTAAAAGTAAATCAGAGTAATTTGAATTAATCAAAATAGAATTTCACAATTATTCAGATGTTTGATAAGCATTTTAATTTGTGTATCTTTCTGGTACATCTTCAGTGTATTATTGCTTTGTTTTAGTGAATGCTGTAAAACTTTATTTGTACTATATGGACATAAAAGCCCAGCTAGGGATGAGGGTTGGAAATTTATAATGGTTGTAAACTTTCTGTGCAGCACATCAGTTTCCTGTTCTATATTGGAATTATGTTATGTTAAGTTATGCTTTATGCCTGTGAATCCCTATAAAGTAAAATATAAAAAATTAAATTCGGTTTTCATAATCACATGATGTCATGCATTGTTGTTCATCAGGAATGGTATTTACCTCATTTTAAGAAATACCAATGATCAGATGTTCTTTTTGTATTTGCTTGTTTTGTTTGTTTGTTTGTTCGTTTGGTTGGTTGCTTTTTACAGTGGTTCGTACAGAATATGTATTCTGTGTACTGTCTTTTTGTGGAATTGTGGAAAAGGTCAAGGTTATGAAATTAAAATCTCCCCAAAACCAAACATTTTACATACATTTAAGCCATTATCATTAAGATTTAAACCTTTGGGCAGTATTAACCTTTAATCCTGTAAGGTTTGAGTACCTTAACTACACTAACCTCTAGAGTTACCCATATGGTTTACATTTAGGTATTTACACATTAATTTCTTTTGTATTTGCAAAGAACTAGTTAACAACATATACAGAAGTTATTAAATAGCACTCACCTTATCAGTAATGTTTATTGAATGTTTGTCTTATGCACCTTCAACCTAACTAGCTGCTGCTTACAGATATTTGTTCAAGATTTTAATGGTTGTGTGTTGAGATTGAATGCTTTTTTTAATACATGTTCAAGAGACAGATGACAGACTTTTCCATATTGCACTTCTCCTGAGTTTGTATGACTCCATGTTGTATTCAGTAGGCAAATTTTTTTTTTGCACCTTTCAGTTTAACATGGTGACTGGAACAGGTAACTATAGCAGCACTAAGTGCTTTGCTCATTTGGACATTTTGCTCATAAGGCAGTTTCATCAGAATTCTAAAATGATAAAATGTTTTTATTTAACAGGCATTTATAAGAAAATGTGAGAGTCATCACACTCCAAAATATATTAAAGAACATACTCAGATATGCTTTTATACAGACGTTATTTGGTCAGTGATTTTAAGCCTTCTAAATGACCCCCATCCATGTATACACAGTCAGACTGAGGACACACACGGGTGATTTGATTTGAATAAGCCACAGGTTTAGTTTGTCTCATTTGAATCCTGTCAGATAATGACATAAAGCATAAACAGACTTAAATGAAGTCTGTCTAATCTCTTCCAGGAACAAATCTTCCTGGCACCAGTCCAGAGTTAATGACACTTAAAAAACTGGTGTGGGATTAAATTTCATATTTCATAAAATTTCATATCACTGATGCAAAATGCCATGTGTGAGATTTATAGTTTGTAACTGCTCCTGTAGAAGTAGAATAAAGGGCCATGCTCCAACTGATGTTTAGCCAGTATTTTAATCTTCTTTTTACCAGCAAACACCATGAAAAACTATGGTGAGATGATCAAAGGAGTTTGCAAACTCCTTTGACTACGATGACCTGGATGACTGAGAACCTTCACAGACATATGGTGAAATGATCAATGAAAAACACGGATATTACATCAGCAGAACAAAAATTACAACTCAAATAAAACATACACACAAAGTAAATGCACCAACATACCGTGTGCGCCTTTCTACTGAACATTCATGAGCAATTGTAGTCCATATCTTCCATATTTCCATCTTTTACACAAGCCAGCATTCTCTTTCTGGCTCAAGCCTTCAGTCTCTGGTGACATGTGCGCTTAATTGAGCATCACCCCAAAGCATGCGCACCACAAAGCGCTACACTCAGGTCCACCAGTAGGTGGCGACAACACAACACGAATCCAGATTAAACACCAAATTTTGAACATTGCAATCACATAATAATTACATTTCAATGCGACAGCTACATAGTTAGTTCCAAATATTTCTTGTTGAGTCTGTGTTTCCACATGCCCCGCTAGTTTAGAGACTTATTCCTCATGAAGAACGAAAACAAGACAGAACATCTTCAACCGGTCTTTTACTCGCTAGCAAGGGAAGCTTGGTCAGAACCAGGCGGTTGAGCTTAATGCTCCTCACCTGTCTCTAGCCCAAATCCTTCAAAGAGCAGCTCTCCTCGTAGACTTTTTATTGACAAACTGTTACAATACTCAACACAACACAAGCACCTCCCACCGTAAACCCCCCCAATGGTTACAAAAGACAAGGCACTGTGTGTGTGTGTGTGTGTGTGTGTGTGTGTGTGTGTGTGTGTGTGTGTGTGTGTGTGTGTGACCTCCTGCTCACCAAAAGGATCACCACCCAAAGACAATAAACACACACACATCAAGACAAAACCAAAAGGCACTCCATTTGATTTTCTCAGAAATTCAAAACTAAATTATCTTCAGTTATTTTACAAAAAAATTCACTGATTCCCCAATTAGAGACAAACTCTTCAATGTTAGACACCATTTTGTAATAAACAAACTCTACTTTCAAACGTGCACCTAATAACCCTTTAAACATAATTTCTGAATTAACAGATCTTACCCCTTCATTTTGTTCCTCCTTGTGAGCCATATACTCATCTTAGCCTGACCTATTAAAAAATTAATCAAGCAAACCGTCCTACGCTGCACTGCAGACTACCTTGGACCCAGGATAAAGAGACCCTCCTCAAAAACAATCCCAAGACTAGCAAGCCACTGTCGCAGCAATGAAAAAAGGCCAGCTAGCCTTGGACAGCCAAGCCACAGGTGCTGCATTGTTTCCTCAGTCAGACAGAAAAAACAGTGGCTCCCTGTTCTTGGATCTATGTGTGCCACGTGTCTGTTCGTAGCCACAGCCCCATGCATTATTCTCCACTGGAGATCCGCACTGTGTTTCTCTATGGGAGGTTTGTACAGGGACCTCCAGCTGCCCCTTGGAGATGACCCCTGAGCCAACACACACGACCACCTCGACTCCAGAACACCAGCCAATAATCCTCTGTTTAAGACTTGATATACAGTCCATCAACCCTGGCTGCCTTCACATTACCCTCAGAAATTTTCACATATGTGTACTGTCTGGTTGCTGGATGGAGCTTTCTCCACACATCAGCCAGATCGTTCTGAAGACAGATTGTGGATAAAAGTGAGCCCGAAGATGGGTGAGGCTCTCCTGTGTTTCTGTCAGCTGAAGGATGGATTGTCATTGTACAGTTCAAGTCCCCTCCCACCACTACTATTGAGCCACTATGTAATTGAGATAATTCATCATTAATTTTACGAAATAGCCGCACACGACCTGCAGCTAAATTGTGAGCGTATACATTCATGAATGCAAAAGGTATTCCCCTGATAGTTGCTTGCACCACCTGTGCCCTTCCCTGCTGTATCTCACATGCTAAAACATGTGACAGCTGAAGGTGCCTAGAAAATAACATTGCTACACCTGCACTGAGGTCATTACCATGACATTAAAATACCTGTCCATTCCAACTCATTCCCCATTCTGTGTCATTACTAGGGTGCTATGCGTTTCCTGTAAAAAGAACACATCAATGTATTTTTTTCCTACTAAGTTCCACCAAAACTGCAGGCCTTTCTCTATCCCTACCTCCATTAATGTTAAGTGTACCTACTCTCAAAGCTGCCATATAAGACAGAGATAAGAGAAAGAAGACAGTGAAACCCTTCCAAAAGACCACCTTCTGTGCACCAAACATTTTACTGTGCCTTTAAAGGAGTTTTCCCTCGTTTTTCCCTCCTCAACTTAGTCAGAATCTTTTTCAATCGGTATCTCTTGTTTGCTCAACTGTTCATAGCCGACCACTCTCCTTTTTATTCACTGCAAACTGTTTTATTCTCTGTGAGAGTTTGCTTCATTCATCTTGGCCGCTGTTTACATCCCACCAGATGCGGATGTGGAGGCAGCTCAGTGCGCTCTCGCGGAGCAGATACTGCACATGGAGCGGACATTCCCGGACTCTCTCATTATTGCTCTTGGGGACTTTAACAAAGCCAATCTGAGCCAAGAGCTTCCCAAATACAAGCAGTATATTAAATGCCCGACCAGAGAGGAGAGGATATTGGACCACTGTTACAGCACGATCAGCGGGGCCTATCGTGTGGTGCCCCGCGCTTCACTCGGACTTGACCATGTCATGATCCACCTGATCCCCGCGTACAGACAGAGGTTGAAGCTCTCCAAACCTGTCGTGAGGACTAAAAAACTGTGGAGCAACGAGGCTGTGGAGGAGCTTCACACGTTTTTAGAGTTTACAGACTGGGACACAATGAGGGCTGCTTCTAACAGCTTGGATGAGTTTACGGACACTGTCACCTCCTATATCCACTTCTGTGAGGACAGCATTGTGCCATCACACACCAGGGTGAGTTATAACAATGACAAACCCTGGTTTACTGCTAAACTCAAAAAGCTGTGGCTAGAAAAGAGAAAGGCGTTCAGAAGCGAAGACAGGGACTGCTACAGAGAGGCCAAGTACAGGTTTACTAAAGAAGTGGACATTGCTAAACATCAGCACTCTGAGAAGATGCAGCAGCAGATCTCAGAGAATGACTCGGCCTCTGTGTGGAAATGTTTTAGGAATATCACCAACTACAAGCCTAAAACCCCCCACTCCACTGATGACTTGCTCTTGGCCAACACCCTTAATGACTTTTACTGCCGTTTTCCTGCCGGGGATTCCCATGATGCATTGAGTTTTTTCTTTCCAGTCACCTTTCTCACTCACTATGTGTTAATAGACCTCTCTGCATCGAATCATATCTGTTATTAATCTCTGTCTCTCTTCCACAGCATGTCTTTATCCTGTTTTCCTTCTCTCACCCCAACCGGTCGCAGCAGATGGCCCCGCCCTCCCTGAGCCTGGTTCTGCCGGAGGTTTCTTCCTGTTAAAAGGGAGTTTTTCCTTCCCACTGTCGCCAAAGTGCTTGCTCATAGGGGCTCATATGATTGTTGGGTTTTTCTCTGTATTTATTATTGTGCGATCTACTGTACAATACTAAAGTGCCTTGAGGCGACTTTTGTTGTGATTTGGCGCTATATAAATAAAATTGAATTGAAAATTGAAAGTGAGGACCCAAGTGCAGACAAACAGATGAATGAGAAAGTTTAAACTGAAAACAAGCCTTTATTGGTGGCTCTACAAGAACACTATAAAAGGAAAAGCAGAAAGGGAACTTACAAAACCTAAACTGGGAGCAACTAAACTAAAGAACACAGGAAACATGGAAAACGTTACAAAAAACCTTACAACCAGTAACGAGGAGCCTGAGACACGAAAACATTAAGGAGGGAACACAGATGAAACATCGGGGATTATACACAGATGATCCGACGAGAGGTAAACACACACAATAAATACACACCGAGGGAAACAAGGAAATGGCACACAGGAGGGAGACACAGCTGAACCTAATTAGACCAGACGAGACAAGGGGGAAGCAAAACTCAAAACACTGAACATGGGACGCAAGACACTCCAAAGTAAAAGAGGAAATACAACACAGACACAGAGACGCAGATTCGACACTGAGACATGGAACTATGAGGCGCAGAACTGGGAACAGAAACCTAAACCAGGAACAATAAATATAATATAACAGAAAACCATAATTAAAAGAGGAAAACTTAAACCAATAACACAAAACAATGGGTCGCAGACCCAGGACTGAGACAGTTGGGAGGTGACTTCAATGCCGTCAACTCAGCTAAAGCAACTAATCTCGAATGCACTCATAAAAGATATCAACCTTATTGATCTCTGGCATATGCAGAACATTGATACCAGGGATTACACATTTTTCTCCAATAGACACAAGACATTTGTCATGGTCCTGGGTCGAGCGACCCAGTATTTGAGTTTTATGTATCTTTTGTATTCATTTGTGCCCTAGTTTAGCTCATCTAGTTTATTTTGAGATTGCTGTTTAGTCCTTTGTTCCTTAGTTGTTTATGTCATCTCCCCCTGTACTAAGTCTCCCTGGTTCATGCGTCATGTCTGCGTGGTTATGTTTAGTTCATATCATGTCTAATCTCCATGTTTCCTGTTTTACTTTGACATTGAATACAGACTTTCAGTGTATTTAATTTCACTTCTCCTGTCCTGTCGTTAGGTTCAAGTGTGTCAGCTGTGCTCCCATGTGTGGCCACTTCCCCTGATCATCCCTCATGTGTATTTAGTCTCTGGCTGTGTCCCAATTCAGGGTATGCACGCTTGAAGTACGCATTTCAAGTGCGAGTACGTCACCGCCACGCGACGACGGCTGTCCCAATTCAAAGTGCACTTCAAATGCATACTCCAAATGCGCCGTCGATTTCCCCAAATATCAAGCGTGGTCCGGTGCACGCTTCGTGGTCCCATATATCCCACAATCCATAGCGCGGCGGTGGGTGTGGATAATTTTGCCGCAAAATACGGCAGAAGGGAGCGGCCGAAGAGTGAACTGTCAAAAGTAAGTACTGAATATGATGTCACTTATTTATGTGCGAATGTTTAAGAACATTAAAACATTACTGTTGGTCACATGTCGGCAAAGTTATGTGACATTAGTGATGTTTGTACTTTCAGCGGTAACTTGGTTTTAAAGCCTCTTCTTCTAAATATATATATAGTCGACCTTAATCTTACAGAGAATGTGATGATTTCATGGATAATTAAAGTCAGTCATATATCCACAATCACAACAAGCTGAAATTCAGTGATGCTGCTCGGTTTGCAGTCCTGAATATGACGGCACAAGCAGGATTCACTGCACTGTTAATGTTAGCTATGTTATATTGCTGCCTCTGTTCGGTGGTGTCGAGCCAAACGGACTTTAACGTGTGTTTGAACGAGCTGACGGTTCACTCGTTAAGCTGATAGAAAGATGCTTTAATCACAGGAGTCACACATGTGTCCACTGGACCATCTGGAACTCTTCTTGTTTAGCACTCATAATAACACAAACACTAAATCCTCCTTCTCTTGTGCTGTTTTGTAGCAGTGTATACACCTGAGACTGTCACCTGTCTGTCTGTCCTGCACTCTCTCTCTCTGTTTCTTTCTCTCTGATTGTGGAATAAAAGTATGAACATGTATTTATAAGTTACACTTGTGTTTGAATCCTGCAGCTTATCACACATTTGATTTCCATGTGTGACAACTGCAAGTGTCCAGAGTGAGGACAGACTGAGGGACCCACTGCTGCACATCATCTGTGAGGCTTTGCACCCCTGATGATCCATTTTGTTTTGTTTTAACAGATCATGGCTCAGCAGTGGACTGTTGGAGAAGTATCTCTTTGGCTTGGGGAAAATGAATTGGCAGATTATCAACAGGTCTTTGTAGGTGACCATTTCTATGGATGTGCCATATCAGTGTCCACGGTGCTCCACAAGCAAACCAACTTATGAAAAAAAGCTGAAACATCAACAGATATACCATGAAAGTGAATGTGGATTCTTCATTGTCTGCGGACTAGAAGACTGTCCCAGAAAGTTCTTGTCTGTGAAATCTTTGAAAAATCACATGAGGAAGAAACATAAATATCAGAAACAAGGATTAGAGTCTGCCCCAGACTGTGACTCTGTCATTCCCAGTCATCTGAACGAGCTCTGAGTGAACCTATAGAGAACTTTACAGAGACTGTGAGAAAACAACTGGCATTGTTTTCCTTGAATCTTTAAGAGAAAAGTATTGTAAATAGAAAAGTTCAAACATTTGTTCTTAGTGAAGTAGAGTCACTTTTCAAGTATTTTATTAAAAACTATAGGGAGATATTTACTAAATGTTTGCAGACTCTTAATTTTGATATATCAAGTTTTTATTATATTGATGACAGTAGTTTGGTAGAACATTGCTTCAGTGCAGTCAGCAACACATATCAGCTAGACAGATACTGTGTTGAGAAATTAAACCTGATTGAACCTGTTGAATGTATCCTGGGGATAGATCCTTTTACTGGGAAACAGGACACTTTTCAGTATATTCCACTTCTAAAAGTCTTAGAATTAATATGTAATGATCCTAACATTTTAGGACAATTTTTTTAGGCCAGATCCCCGTGCTCCTGAAACCTTAACAGATTTTAGTGATGGGAAAATTTACAAAGAAAGTGAATTTTTTAACAGAGACAACCCACATTTGAAAATTCAGTTGTACAGTGATGAATTTGAAGCTGCTAATCCATTAGGATCAAAGAAACTTCTACATAAAGTGTCTGCATTTTATTTTACTTTGGGAAATATTCCACCAAAAGACAGATCTGTTTTAAGACATATTCATCTGTTGATACTTGTCAAACATAGATTGGTGAAAACATATGGATTTGAGAAAATATTAGAACCATTAATTTGTGACCTACAGGTTTTGCAAGAACGTGGATTACGATTAAAATTTGAAGACAGACAGTACTGCATCAAAGGTGGTCTGGCCACAATATCTGCAGACAACCTAACCTCTCACACACTTGCAGGTTTTAGCTGCTCATTCAGTAATGGTAGAATATGCAGGTTTTGTATGTGTCATTACGAGGACCTGTCTAAGATCATTAGTGAGGGAGATTGTGTTCTTAGGACAAAGACTGTTCATGCATCTGCAATGTGTTGAGGATGACCCCGACTGTACGTCTGTGTATGGTGTAACTGGCCCATGTGCCTTCAACAAGCTGTCATATTTTGATACCACAAATGCATTCCCACCTGATGTAATGCATGATTTTCTTGAGGGGGTCATTCCTCTTGTTTTGAAGTCTGTTTTAAAAGCCTTGCACAAGGACAAAACCGTTACTATCCAAGAGGTTAATGGCAGCATAAGGAATTTTAGTTTTGGACAGAATGACTGCACCTCCAAACCTGCTCTAATACCTGAGAAAGTAGCACTGGATGGAAATATCTCTGGAACTGCTGTTGAGAAATGGACATTATTTAGGACTCTGTCTTTCCTCATAGTCTCCAGGATTGAAAAGGGTAACAAGTTTTGGCAGCTCACTCTTTTGGTTTGAGAAATAGGAGAGATTATTCTTGCTCCAACCATCAGCACTGACTGGATTAGTAATCTACATGAACTGATCGCTTACTTTTTGACAGATTTCAACAATCTGTTTCCTGGTGTGTTTACACCCAAGCTGCATTTTCTGATGCATTATCCTCGGCTCATCCTTGATTACGGGTCACTCTGCTCTCATTGGTGCATGAGATTTGAAGCCAGACATCGATATTTCAAGACAGTAGCAAGAATCACCAATAACTATATTAATATTTGTCAGACTTTGGCAAAGAGGTATCAGCTTCGTCAATGCTGGGAGTGGCAGCCTGAACGGATCATCAGGAGCGATCATACACAAGCAGCAGTTAATAACTTATCACTTCAAGAACTTCCAGTGAACTTGCAGATTTGTTTGCAGAACTTGGAGACAGCCGTTACTGTGGATGAGAAACTCTGGATGAGTAAATGCATCATTTTAAACTCTGTAAAATATGCAGTTGGAGATTTCTTCATTTTGGAACTTGTGCATGCAGAGCAAATTCCACTGTTTGTGAAAACAGTCCTGATTGTGTATATCAGGGCAAACTGGTTTCTTGTTGGAAGACTTTTCACAACACTGGAGTTTATAAGACACCTTCAATCATACCACATCAGAGAGACTGATGATCTGTTGATATTCAAGCCTGGGGATGAGGTAGACTTTCATGCTTTGGACGCATACAGATGTGATGGTCAAGACTTCATTACACTGATCCACCGACCTTTTAAGGCAGTCCATACCAAAGTTAGGTAAGATACATCCTAAACCATGGCTTTTTAGTTAGGACTTGTCAACCACTGGTAAAATGATTTTAACCACTTTTTGGCTATTCCACATGTCTGTCATCATCTACAGTCACTAATGAACTCATAGCTGTCTTTTTAGTAATGTTTTTGTACACTAACAGAACACTAACAGAAATTTTCCACATTAACTATGTCTTTCTGTTTGGTTTTATTTTCATGCTTCAGGATAATTTTGGACCAATCTGATGCCAATGATAGTTTTTTGGGAAGAATAGTCTGAACATCCCTTTTGCACAACAATATGTACTTGAGAATGAAAGTAAACAAATGCAAAATTATAATTTGTTCTCTAATGATAGTTGATGTGTGAAATAATGATTGTTCTGTTGTGCTATATAATGGTATATATTATGGTACAATCCTAATATGTATATGTATATCTTTTATTTTAGCTTCTTGAAGAGGCTTCCATGTTACTTAAAACTGATGTGAACAAAAAAGTAATCAGAGGATTCAGTAAGTTGGCAGCAAAGCTTGTGTCAATAGTCCCAAACAGCAACCTTAAAAGCCTCTGCTTAAAATCTGTTGATTGATTGATTGTACTTTATTCATCCCGAGGGAAATTGGAATTGATGAGAGCCAAACAGACACTAAAAGAAAAGGTGAAGGCACTTGGCAATAATGAGCAAAAACATTTTTAACTCCTATCTCAGATACCATTTTTTTAAGGTTTCACATACAGCACATTAGTAAACACAGTGTCCCTTACAATATCCACAGACTGACATTTTTCCTTTCTCTTCTCTGCACTGATGTACTTAAAGATTTAACTGATATACCCTCGATTCTATATATATGTCTATGAAGATTTTCAGCCATTCACACAATGTTTATCCCAAAAAATGTTCAGTGGCAGCTAGACTTGCTCTACAAGTTCTTTAGGACTCAAATTATTTAAAGCTAGCAACTTGAAGAACTGAACAACATTTTGGGGGTTTTGTATAAATGCTTGAGATTTACACTGAATTACACTGAAAAGTTAATTAGGTATACATTTACTGCATTAATCCTTACATTCTGCAAGACGTTCAACTCCTGATGAAGGCACTCATATGGCCTTTACTGATTTGTATTAACAAAATTGGCCAGAAAATATTTAAATATTTCTCTTTATTTTAAGGTCAGATGGTAAACACAGCTGTTCTTCTCCTGCCATCTATTTTCAAAGAAAATGCTTCTCATCTCTTCATCATAAATGGTCATAAATTTGTCATAAATTCATCATAATATAAAAAATAAGTTCGTCATAAATTTGGTATGGGGGGGTCTTGAACTAATCCAGTGTTTTACAGGAGTTTTATGCTTTCACTGGGACACTTGTTGTTTATACTTATTGAAACTATACTCCTCATTTCACGAATTTAATTTCTGTTTCAGGATCCACACAGCCCAATACCCACAATCGTACTCAGCAGCAGTGACGGCAAGCCCTTGAGTGATTCAACTGAGGTCAATGTCCAGATGGATGGACAAAAAATGATTCTGGACAGTGGGGAAATGGACATTTCATTGGCGATGAGTATTGTCTTTTCTCCCTGTACCATGTCTACAATGTTGCCTATCCAAGTGAACTAAGAAAGACATTTTGCTTTTTGGAGACATTTGTTCTGAACTTGGGAACTCTGCACAGCTACTGGTACAGATGTAGTCAAAGAGTGGCAAATACACTAAATATCTCCTAGATTGCCAGCATAGTGCAGGTGAGAGACTGAAATTGTCCCAATGTGGACTAACAAAGGACCATGAGTCCAACATTAAACTTAACTTACATAACTTAAGGCTGCAGATTATTGATAATTTAAATCAAAAAATCGTTCTTGAAATGGTTTTACTGAAAATCCAAACATGTGCTGATGAAAATGTGTTGTTTAATTGTCTTATCAAAGTATTGCTATTTCTAATGTAATAATTGTTGTTTTATCTATAGTATAACCGTTATATGTATTTATTTATAGTATAGTAAAGATATTTAATTATTTCTGTTTAAATGACTTATATGCTATTATTAGTAGTGGTGTTGTGCTTAACGTTAAAATGCCTTTTTGTCTTTTTCTGTAATACAAAGTGTCAATAAACCATTAATATATGTCTATGTGCTTGTATTTATTTTACCCTACTCTAGTTAATTCAATTTAAGATACATTTTATTTTGAAATATTTAAAATGGTTCTTTAAAGAACCACTCAGAAAAGGGTTCTTTAAGATTGGTCTTTAAAGAACCATTTGAAAGACCTATTTAAAAATGGTTAAAGGTGCCCCAAAGAACCATTTCCTGATGGTTCTTTGGGGCACCTTTAAAGGTTCTTCAATGAACCACTGAAAGAAATGGTTCTTCAAAGAACCATTGTTTGAAAGGTTCTTTGTGGCACCAAAAAAGGTTCTTCTATGGCATCAGTCTAAAGAACCACTTTTGGTTCCAGTTGGCACCTTTATTTTTCTGAGTGTGTGTTCCATCATTTGAAGAAATAAATAAATAAATAAGCCAATTTTTATTATAAATGCTTTTAGACTCAGAACTAAACAGTGTTTAACTTTTTCCAAACCAGTACTTATCAAACTATTACATTTACCATAATTAAAATACTCTTCAAACAGGTGTTAAATTAAGCAAATTTGTTTGATTTTGAATTTTATTTTACCCTTTTATTTTTGCTTTGACAAATCTGTCATGGTTAGTGCTGTGTGGCAGGCAGAATGTAGGACCCAAACGCAAGACACTCAGAAGGAGGAATAAACTCAAGGCACAGCGTTAATGCTGGTTAAATGTTTCATAAGAAATAAACTTTATAAAAAGCAAACAAAAGCCTGAACGTGGACACTAGGTTGTAATGGCCTGCTTGAAGCTGATGCTCCGGCGTGTGTGTCAAAAAAACCCAACACACTGCTTCAGAAGCACTGTGTCGAGGCTTGATTCGTTTGGCCAGAGTCACTTGATCAGTGACATCCGAAGCTTCATTCAGAATGTAACTGCTTCAGTACCTGATTCAATGGTTTATAAGAAAGTGAATGTTTTGATGATCATTCTATTGACAGATATGGAGCCAGCGAAGAAGAGAGGTTCTGTCATGTGGGAGTATTTTGAGTTGATTTTGGAAATCGGGTGGGTTTCCCAGCTTTCTGTTCTTGTTGTTTGCTTTTCTTTTGTATGTGAAAAACTTAAAATGTCTTAACAAAAATCTGCTTTTCATAACATAAACATCACTAAATAACTTTAGAAAGACTTCCATTTGACTCTTTAAATTTAATATAATAAAAAATATATTTTCTTTTAAAATAATCTTAAAATGTTATTCTACAATAAGTGCAGCAATTTAATTTGTTTTTACTTTTTAGGTGATAGTCTGTGGAACCCAGGAAGACTATACCTGCATCTCTACCAACTTGCATTGCTGTTTCTGTGCACTCCAGCCTCTTCTGTTCCATGTGAGAGGATTTTCTCTAAGGCAGGAGAAATTATCTCCAAGAAAAGAAATATACAGTGGAACAAACTCTCTTCTTAACTAACAACCAAGCAGGATGAGCTTAAATGCATCATGTTTTTACTTTACAAGTTCATAAGCATTTTCCCTTTCCAGTTCACAATTCTACCGACAAGTCAAAAATATGTATAAGAAAACTGACCTAAAATAACATTATTTATAAACATACCTGTCCAGCTGTCCAGTGATTAATTGAATAAGTACATGGAGGCAGGACCTCACAGCAGAAGCATACTCCATAATGTGTTGTACATTATTATATGTAAATGATGTGACTTTTTGATGTTGGTAGATGAAAAATACATAAGCAAAGAAAGGTTTTTGATCAAATAATGAAGCAGTACACTTTAATTTGTAGATTCAACCTGTTCTTCATATTTTTGGCCAGCAGCTGTCACCAGAGATGACTGTGTTGAAAAGCTTCGAGTAATGAATTGTTTTTTAACACAAGCTTCCATGCTTCAGAAGGCTTCGTTTGGCCATCACTAACATTAGGAACTGAACTAGACTCAAGAAACTAATTAACATGAACTAGGAAAACAAACCAGGAACACACAGGTGGAACCACAGCACAGTGAGGGTAAGACGCGACACAGAGCAAGCACAACACAGGGCTTAAATACACAGAGGGATAATGAGGGAAATGAGGCACAGGAGGAGAGCACAGCTGGGAGTAATCAAACATGACGAGACCAAGGGGAAGCAAAACTCAATACACTGACATAGGACACGGACTTCAAAGTAAAACAGGAAACATGACACAGACGCGGACTTGACAAGGGGACAGAGCTGACGGGAGACGGAGAAACTAAGGAACACAGAGACAGAAACCCAAAGACTAAGAACTCTAACACGTAAACCAAAAGACTATATAATAATTCAAAAGACAAAACACTGGGTCACCGACCCAGGACCGTGACAAAATCTGATGGCAATACATAATGAAATAACTACACGGTGACATATGTGACAGAACTCCTGACAGTCCATCCACAGATTTTAAAGACATTTCACACAAAACTACATTTAATAACATGCCTGAAAAAAATCAATCAATTTTATTCATTGAACACACATTACATCATTTGGTTACAATTAGAAATAATTACACTATTACATGTCTAGTGTACACAGACACCACTTAAACACACTATTGAAATCTGATTGGAATTCAACCAATATATTATCTATTAAAGAGCTGAATTAAGAAACACTAAAATTAAATGAAAGCTATCTTAGCTTATTAAATACACAACATATCTAAATAAATACAATTAATATCCTACAAATTCTATAGAGACAGAAGAAGTCCATCTACAGATTCTACTGTGATCATTAAACCACTACCATCTTTAAAAATAACCTATTACACATTACAACACCTCAACACCTGTTAAAATTCTGGGTAAGACTTTATAACCCAAATATTTCTACATGAAGCAAAATCTGTGCTATAAATAACTATTGGATAAAAAGGTTTATATTTATATGTTTATATTATAGTTTATATAGTTTACATATATCAGCTACTACAATCTTGAATGTCACTGGATAGTAAGACAAATATAATTACACCTGTTGCCTGGATCTTCCCAGACCGCAGATCCATGTTTTTTTTTCTACTGGGTTTTGACATTTTACTAAAGAAGTGCCCAGTTAGTTATACCTGCCCTTTGGCATGTGACTGTTGAATGCACTCATAACCAGCCAATTGACATATACAATGGCATCATATAGGCCATTTGAAATGTGTTCTGTAAGTTAACAGAGGACACATTAAGATATATAATTCCTGGGCAGGTTTACCTGACACCATTGCTATCACATAGCAACAGTCAATCAGTTTCCTCTTATACCAACAATGCAACTATCTAAAAGCTGACTAAATACCAGAAGTTTCAGTCACCATTCGTAAACTCCTCAAGCCTAATTTCTTGCTATTAAAATAAAATATTCTGTTTTCTTTTCTCCAAAACTAAAGGTTGGTATCATTGGAAAGCTACTAAGGTCATGGTTGCAGTTGTATATACTTTTGAACAAACCAGCACAGAATAAAAAGGTGTCTCTTTTGTAAGTACAACTCCAATTCAAAAACTGTTGTGATGCTGTGTAAAATATGGATAAAAGAAAAATGCAATGATTTGCACATCTCATAAACCCATAAGTTATTAACATTAGAACACAGAAAACATATATAAAATGTTTCAATTGAGGAAATGAATTGTTGGTTTTAAGTTATTACATCATTTTCAGTTTGAGGGCAGTTACATGTTTTATAAAACTTGGGATGGGGAAAACAAAAGGCTGGCAATAACAAAAACAGCTAATGAAACATTTTGCAGGTCATGACTGGGTATAAAAAGTGCACCTTGAAAAAGGTGTTTTTCAGTATTTAAAAAACACTAAAGGTATGGGAATACATAGAAACTACATCTTGGACATCTAGAAAGGCACCATCATTGCTGAAGGATCCTTATAGATTTTAGAGCATCATATACTCCCAGATGATGCCTAAACTGTATACTGTCATATGTAATAGCTTGGCATCACAGGAGAAGAATTTGGGTGCTGGACAGTCCTGCCTGTAGTCCAGACCTTTTACCAACTGAAAACATTTGGCACATCATGTAAAGAGAACTATGACACCCAGGACTATCAAGCAGCTCAAACTCAACATTAAGCAAGTATGGGACAATATCCCCAAAAATAAGGAGGAGGAAGGGGGATGCGAAAAGAGAGACTGACACATGAACTAGTTTAACCGTATCTTGTGAATTATTTGTGATTTAGTGCGAATTTTCAAAGTGGTACAATTACTCATTCACCACTGTTAATTCCCATTTATTTTATTTTTGCCTTCAAGTAAAAATGTGATATTAAAAAATAAAAGAATAATTTCTTTTGTAAAAGAACCAAAAATAAGCAATAAATGCTGTCCTGGTGTACTCATTAATGCCTTATTCATTGTTATACAAGCAACATGAGAGTTTTCCTGTCTTGTGCAGATACAGCAGAGGTAACACCAAACTGCTGGGCACATTAAACCAGACTGTACTCATTTGTACTGCACACTTCACAGTGCTGCTTAGCAAAGGTGAGTTGTTCATAGCTATATAAGCAAGGAGCCCCAGAAACCACAACCAAACAACACAGGTGATAGCTGTAATGTTGTAAAAAGCTTTAACCTTTGACTGGTTATGCTTCTCCTTTTCTCCATGTTGCTGTCCTGGCCCTGGGCGAATCAGAACCCAGAGTACAGAGAGACTGCAGAAAGATATGATTATTAAACACAAACCTAAAAACCAAAACAACATTATGATGCTATTGTTAATTGTATATATAGCTGCAAGTCCAAAACAAAGAAGCCAAGCACAACCAGTGGTAATGTTTCTGATCCTGGCCCCACGGGCATTTCTTAATCCCAGGTAAATGATGGGGTGAACAACAGCCAAGTAACGATCTACACAGGTCAGGACATGAAAAATAACCTCTCCATTGTAAGTAAACAAACAAGCAAAATACCCCACTGTTTGAATCACTGTCTGAGAAGTGTATATGCCACAATACTGGATAAAAATCCCCAAAACCCAGATCAGCTCCATGGCAGCCACGTGGTAGGTGAAGATGTCAGAGTGGCTTGCTGTGTTGAAGGAGCGCTTCTGCTGCCATTTTTGGCGACCAAGATAAAGGACAAGGCTGGAGAGAGGGAGGAGGAGGATGATTCTCAATGCAAAGAGAATAGTTTTTGAGTAAAAAATGAATGTGGAACAGTTGTAGGCCAGAAGATTGTTGGAGGTGACATTGGAGAAGTTGGAAAACATTTCCGCTGTATATGTTGAAAGTCTTAGGAGATAAAAGTAATAAGAGAGTAAGTTTGTGAACAAAAACCAGAGAAAAGAGAAAGTGAAAAGAGACTGAAACACAGGTAGGATGTGTTTCAGTCTCTTTTCAGTCATTTACAGTAAATTTAAGCAACTGCAGCACACATGAAATCCAGCAATATATCATGGCACTGTATTTAAAAACAAAAGAACGAAAACAAAAAAAGCAACCACACATTAGTTCAGTTTCATTTTTGATTGATTGATTGATATACCTTTATTAGTCCCACAAGGGGAAATTTCATGTTTTTTATGTTATGTTTTAATCTCATGTTAATTGATATTAAGTTTATAAAATAGCTTCTAAAAAAGACAGGTTAGGAATCAAAGTTAGGGGTTGGTTTATTTTAGATAACTACCCCTAAAAATCCTGCAAACTTAAATATAAGGAAACCAAATAGTACCAACACTAAAAAGGAGAAATAAAAGACCTAGAAGAAAAAAAGTCAAAGTACAAAAAGCGAAATGCTGCGTCAAAACTCTTTCCAGAGGTGAAACGCTCGATGGCTAAAAAATTATCTATGATAACAGTTGTTTTTGAGTTTGTGTTATAGTTACTTGTTGTATAGATGTTGTGTTTGTTTTACCTTCATATTATTAAACCAAAATACTGATTTGCAGTGATCCATGAAAACGATTAATATAAGTAACATTTTGACTATGTTGTAAAATTAGTGAATGTTATTTCATTGTGTTCCCAAAAATTTTATCTAATTATTTTAAATCTAATTCACAAATAAAAATTTATTAGACTGCACAACAATGAGCACAACAATTGTGCAATAAATTAGCTAGTTCACAAAAAGCACAGTGTTGACTGGCTTAAATTATGGTCTTTTAGTGCCATCAAGTAATGTATTTTATCAGTGTAGTTCATCTGTGTATGAGTTGCAGTTGTGTCATTAAGGAGCCATTTCTTGAGGAAAGTGAACTCTTAAACTAAACAACATGAATTGCACAATTATACTGGAAGCAGTATCACTGAATTATACTTACATCTTACTTATCACTTCATTATACTAACCACTTTTTGGTAGGAATGAGTGAGTTGTGTTAATTAAACAAAAAATATAAAAATGTTTAAAAGTATCTGAAAATTTGTAAGCGCTGATATATTTGTAGTCCTTTCAACAGCATCAGTACACTTAACTTCAAAAATTCAAGGAGAAACAGCCCTTTAAAATACTATACCTTGTTAGAAGAATTGTTTCTTGTTGATGTTTCTCTGATGGCTTTTCTCCTGACTCTCAGAACTTACTGAGTGGCTTGGACTTGCATTTTATTTGAATTTATGACACGTCCTTGTTTACAGAGCATGTGATGAGCAGGGATGAGTTCATGCAAAACTGGCAAAGATTTTTGGATACTTTCACGGTAAATTTCAACAGGCAAATATTTGCTCTCTTGCTGACACGAGACAGAAAAAGGTGTGTTTATTCACCAAGTTTCACGCAATAAAACCAAGTTTATTTAAAGGGCATATTTCATGTGATAACAGAAGACTGTTTACAATATTCGTCTTTTCTGGTTCAGTTAATCATACATTTAATCACATTAATTTGCCAAGGATATAATTGCAACAATGTATTTTTCTAAGCATGTAAACATTATACAGACATGATCTGAATACAGTATTCAAATCTTCTTGTCATTCTAAATATGTTTACCCATCATTAATAAAAAATTTGACTTTAATGTGACAATGCAACTACTGTCAGAGCCTACAGCACCAGAACTCGTTTGTCTAAAATAAACCAGTATGTGTCTCAATAAAATAAAGCTGAATACATATAACTTAGAGTTTTTAAATGATGACTTTATTTCTAAAAGTTAAACGCTAATCAAGCCTATGTCCAATGTGAAAAAGCAACCTCCTTTTCACGGTTTGCGTGGCAAGCCGTGTGGGAATTATTAAAGGACCCAAGATGCTGGCACTGCTGATGTGAGTGAGCTTTATTGAGGAGGATGACATACAACAAAAGGCGAGGGTGGCGAGAACAGAACTTGCAAAACCTAAACTGGGAAATCTAAGAATAAAACAAACCTGATACCTTGAGACACAAACGGAGATGCAAGGGAACCATACAGACAAACCAGCAACGCACACTAGAAAACACAGGGCTTAAATACACACAGGGCAATCAGGGAATGGGAGACAGGAGGGAGACACAACTGGGATTAATTGGACATAACGAAACCGGGGGAAGCGAAACTAGAAACACTGACAAGAGACACAGACCTTCAAAATAAAACAGGAAACACACAAACCTTACACAGACTGGGGAGACAGAACATAGGAATGTGAAACGTGGAACAGGAGAGTACAAAGGACATGAATCTCTAGGGATAATCATAAAAAACAACCCAAAATAAACTAAACCACAGAAGATTAATAAACTTAAACATAAACACTGAGTCCAGAGACTCCAGACCATGACAATCCCTCCCTCTCCTCCACACCACCATTAAATAAAGTTTCACCATCTAAAAAAAGAAATAAAGTGGAAAAATCCAGATGCTATTGCTGCTGTTATGGAGTAGATAACAAATTTTCTCATGCGAAAATCTATATTTTTAAATATGTAAGACTATAGTATGGTAAATGGTAAATGGCCTGTATTTGTATAGCGCTTTACTTAGTCCCTAAGGACCCCAAAGCGCTTTACACTACATTCAGTCATCCACCCATTCACACACACACACTGGTGATGGCAAGCTACATTGTAGCCACAGCTGCCCTGGGGTGCACTGACAAGGGCGAGGCTGCCGGACACTGGCGCCACCGGGCCCTCTGACCACCACCATAGTAGTGCATATGCAATCTATCATCCTCAAGTTAACCTTCACGTTCACTTATTTTTATAAAAGCAACATCTGAGTTTTCCTGCCGTGTGTAGATAAAGGAGAGGCAAAATCAAATGACTTGGCAAGTTGAACCAGCTTACACTCATATCAACCACACACTTGATAGTGCGATTCAGCTCAGGGTGTTGGTTCACCGTGATGTTTACAAGCAGCCCTACAAACCACAACCAGAGCATGCCTAATATAGAGGTGATGGTGCAGAAAGCTCTCTGCTTTGTTTGGTTGACCAACTCCTTTTCTCTGACTCCCCCTCTTGGCCCTGAACGAATCAAAGCATAAAGAACAGAGAGGCTGCAGAAAGATATGATTATTATCGACAAAACCAAAGTACAGAACAGTAGAATGGCGATGTCATTACGGATACAAAGAGCTCTAACTAACGTCAGTCCAAAGCTCAGCAGTCAAGCACATCCAATGCTAATGTTTCTCATCTTGACCCCACGGGCAGTTCTTAGACTCAGGTAGGTGGTGGGGTGAACAACAGCCAGGTAACGCTCTACACAGGTCAGGATGTGTAAGAATATCTCTGCATAGAAAGTGATGTAATGAACACATACTCCTATCACTGCCATTAATGAGTGATTAGTGTATGTGCCATATAAATAGCAGAAACTCCCCAAAATCCACATCAGCTCTATCACAACCATGTGATAAGTGATGATGTCGGCATGACTTGCTGTTTTAAAGGAGCGCTGCTGCCTCCATCTTTGGTGAGTCAGGCAGAGGACGAAGGTGCAGAGAGGGAGGATGAGGGTGATTCTCAACGAAGTGAAGCCAATGTTCATATAAAAACGAACCGTCGAGCATTGGCCACCCAGAACATTGTTGTAGACGGATGAAGAGTTACCAGACATATCTGCTGTTAGAGAGACTAAGAAAAGGAATAGTGAGATTAAAACAAATTGAAAAGGAGTGATAATTTTTGTTATTCCAGTAACTCCAGTGTTTCTTTGAGTCTTTTTCATTGTTCTTGTTCTTTTTGTCAACAAATTCTTAAACAACTCATCAATTCATGCTTTGCATGTTTCTGCAGGTGGGTAGTGTAAAATATTTGAAAAAAACAAACAACCAAAAAACAGATGAGTTTAGTGTCACAAACTATTAAATTAACCTTAAGGTGAATCTCTGCTCTCTTTTAAGAGTAAACCTAGCAGTAGTTAGTTACTGATTAGTTTTTTCAAGTAACTTGACCAACACTGTTTTCAAGTATATATATTTTGTTCATCTTCCTGCAGAACAGTTGTGTTTGCAGTATTTTAGCATATAGCTAAGATTACAGAAGAGAAGCAAGCAGTGTTTTAAGTTGCTGAAAATTTCAAATGCAGTGTTTAGATAACATAGATAAATTTGAAGTCACTTTATTTTCCAGGGGTGAAGAAACAAACAATAAGGAGAGTTAATATGTCATATTTGATCATCTATGCAAAATGTGTTTTTAGGTTATCTAAGTTATTGAGAATGTCCACTGACAACACTACAGGAAAGAATGAAAACAGGCTTTATGTCCAGTGTTGTTAATGTTACAAAGCTGTTGCTGCTTTGTGCAGCATGGCTTCTCATCTATAGCCTAACAAAGCTTTTGCTGATGTGGCATGTTCCTCATCTTATCTGCTTTGCCACAAATAGTTCTTTAACTTTTTTAATGACTGAGCCTTTGCCTTAGATTTGGTAACTAAAGGCTCCACCCTAATATTGGTGGATTAGATTGAAATCATCTGATTATTCATTCTAAATTACAATAGTTCATCTAACTAATTGGGTTGCCTTTGAAGGTAACATTTTAATGTTTTTCAAATTGAATTGAGATTTGCAAATGTGGAAAGAGCTGATTACATTTGCAAACAATATATTCCCTTAATATTAATTATAAGGCATTTTATGCATGGCATGATTATTGGGAGCCGAGCCCCCCTAAATCTTTGAACCTAGATTCTCCCCTGGGTCCTAAGTAAAAGAGACAGGACAGTGGAAGAGCTCTGAACAGAAATGCATGGAAAAATTTTGAAACAGCAAAATGGTGGTAGAAGTTCAATTTCAAGATGGCATAAATGTTGTCTTGGAAAAAAAATCTATTGTAATGTTAGTACGTGTACATGGATGGACATTATCTGGAATCTATAAAACCAGTTTAATTTGAGTAATTCGATAAAACTAATGAAGATACATACATTTAGTATCTTGCTGCCACGTTACTAGATTATTTATTTGTCTTTTTATTATTGAAATTCATAGTTCAACTGGTGTTTACAGATAACATTGTCATAACACCATGGCTTAATTCATCATTATCAAGTTTGGGATGACCAAAGAGAGGTTGATTCCTCCACCCCCTGGTATTGAGTATTAGGGTTTAGGAAAATATTGGTAGCTTGTAAATGTAACAACAGTCAGGCATGTACATTTTTAATTCCAAGTGAGTTATTATTTGGATAATTATCACATTTTATTACCTATGTATTACCCTACAAATGCCATACAAGTTTTAATGTAAAGTGTTCCCAAAGCAGCAAATCACTGCAAGACAGGCAATGTATTCGCTGCTATTACAAAGAATGCATAAGGTAGTTGAAAGAAAAAAATCTTATTGCCATTAGTAATTAACGAACTAACCAAATGGAATTTACACTTTTTAAATCTGTTGAAGATATTTTGTTATGCTGCTTGAATAAATAAGTTACTTTAGGAAATTAAAAAATAATAATTATTATTATTTGTGTGAAATGAGGACATTTAAAATATTACATTAAACAACACTAACCTTGTTAGTAGTGTCCTTTGCTCCAAAGTCAGTGACTACTGCATCATGGTTGATGATGTTCATGTGTACAGCTGCAGAACGTTGTGGGTGTTTTGCATGATTATGTGGTGTTATGTGCCTTCATTTACACCATAGCTGCAATAAACATCAAATTACTCTTCACCATGTGGGTCAGAAAGGATTATATACATATTTTTTCCTTTGAACAATGACCAGTTTCTAACTAATATAGAAAATCTTTCAGCCAAATTTGGCATGTTTGATTCAAAAGTTCAGAAAATTAAACCTGTTTGTGTAATTAGCATTGAGCTGATATTCATTTTATAACACCAGAGATCCAAAAAGCTAAAGTGTGAACTTTTAGTTAAATGTAAAAAATGAAAAAGTAATCCCTCTTAGAAGCTAGAGCAGTGAACATAAGTGGCTCATTTCCATATAAATAGCTCTGCTGCATTCTATCAATTCAATACATTTGTCAGTATTCAAATTTCCCTGTACAGGTGTTCATTAAAGTAAAACACTAGCAATATAGTAAGAGTGAACACAGAGGAACTTCTCATTTACATGAGCCATAATTTTAGTACCCATTGGCCCCAGTTGTCATTATTAATAGCAGGATTAGTGAAATATTTAACCAGTTTTTGTATATAAATATACAAATACTGAATTACAGAAAACAGTAATGGTAGTATTTGGTTTGTAATGAACCAGAGAATTAGCACCTATAATTTTGGACAAATTTCTGTTATTTCCGATCAAATGGTTTAATTATTTTGGTGCCACCATGAATGCCCTTACAATTTGTTTTTTCATCTTTCTGACTACCCCATGTTTTCTTTGCTGAACTCCTTCTTTGAATACTTTCCTGTGCAATCTTGTGTTTCTTGTCTTCTTACTCTCCTTCCTCAGTCCACAGGGTACACCAAACACTTTCTTTGCAATTACCTTTGGTGCTAAAGCTGCACTTTTCTAGTCATCTGTTAAAACTTACCCCCAGAGTCTGTCTTAACTCCTTCCTTAAATCTTTGAAGGGTTCTTCCTTAAACTCATAGGCACAGATGTGGATTTAGCTAACTCTGCAATTTATTTTCTTTTAATTCTAACATTGAACATTTGTGTGATTCTCCCATATAAATTATCTCAAGAGAGGTGGGATTTAAAGAGACCGAAGTCTCCCCATTACCTCTATTTACATCTGAGAGAGTAAAAGGACTTAACATCCAGTCTTTCATGCTAAAAGTGATCAAATGCTAAAACAGACTTTATCTAATATGTGAGTTTCCTAATACAATCCCAATCAAAAGTTTTTGACCACATGAAAAAAGGCAAAAAATAATAATAATAATTTTTTGCATGGTCAGATGGTAAATGGACTGGTTCTTATATAGCGCTTTTCTACTCTGAGCACTCAAAGCACTTTATACAACTAATTCTTTCACCCAATCACACCCATTCACTTTTTCTAAGCTATAAGTGCTCACTATCTAACAGTCATACACATTCACACACCAATGGATGCATTGGAGGGCAACATAGGGTTAGTATCTTGCCCAAGGATATTTAGGCAAGATTTGGCATGCAGACTGGAGCAGACTGCGATCGAACCACCAGTAGCTGACCTGCTCTGTCACCTGAGCTACAGCCACCATAGATCTTAACAAGGTTCCAACTAGAGCTTCCACATGCAACAAGAAGAAATGAGAATGAGACAAAAAATTTTTTAAGCATGCAATTTATTGGAAACAATGTTTAAACTGGAAAAAGGTGACAGGAGAAATGTTGTGCAGTTAATGGTTCAAACATTTAATTAATAACTGACCCCGAAATTATGAAGTGATTTTTATTCATATAGCAGGTCTCTCTCTCAGTATACTTCAAGAACAGTTTCCCGTCTAAAAATCTGTTTTGTGCATTATTCGCTTGCTTGTTACGCACAAGTCTACTGTTGTTTACAGCGCTGTCGGCTGCTGTTTTTTTTTTTCGTTTTACATACTTCCGAAAAGAAAACCTAATTTCTGCCGTTCAATACTGAACCAATTTAAACTTTTTAAAATTATGCAAAATGCAAAACGCTCAGCCGTGTCTCTAATAAAACCGCTGTAACGTCAGAGGTAACGTTCATATGTTGATTAATGGTTTTCTTTCGTTTTTGATGTACTGCAGAATATTTTTATAAAATCCCAGGCCAGGAAAACCACCTTCATGTTTTTCTGTGTTTTATCTTCAGCTTCTTTGACACAAAGGCATCTGCTGTGACGCTTACACCTTTGATAAAGTCTTGCGTGTGTCAGCTTCCTTTTTATAGATACAGAAATATGTAAATGTACTGATCTGAATTATAATATTTCTGACTGTCAAAATTTCCCAGATTCAAATCGAATTGAATCGAATCGTGGATCAAATCGATTCGGGACCTTGTGAATCGGAAACGAATCGATTCTAGAAATCAGTGACGATACCCAGCCCTAGTTATTACTACTACTTTATTAATATCACAACTGAAATTCTAATGTTAAAGGATCAGGACAAAAATAAAAATAATCAAATTTACAAAAAATGAAAAACATAGTGAAAGTAAGTATCATAAAGGGAAATCCAAAACACCCAACCTCTGTGCTTTTTTTTCCCCATTCGTTTTAATCCTCTTCTGCAGGCAAAAAACTGTGAGTGAGTAATAACAGTGACAGGTTAAGATAAAGAACAGTAAAAAGTAAGAATGCATGTGCAAGAGAGTACTGCAGATTGCATGTAGAGATGCACATGTATAAAGCTAACAAACAGGTACAATATGATATAATACATAAATATGTGTGTAAACTTTCAGGTTTGTTCACCAGAAACAGAATGAAGAATTATTGTACAGTTTCAATGAGAACAGTAGAAATTATTTCCTGAAGCATTCTTAATTACAGTAGGGTTGAATTAGTCTGAGGGTGAATCAGCTCTGGTGCCTAAATAGTCTGGAATGGACTGGGAGAGATCGATTGTCCATGAAGGAGAGCACTTCAGTGACCTCCTGTCTTTCACTGACATCTCTTCTCATTTGTTCCAGGCTGCTGGCCTAACAGGAGACAGCATACAGCAAACTAACACTCATTACCACAGTCTGTTAGAGATCTCCAACATCTTGCTGTGCAGATTAAAGGATCTGAGGACTTGGTGACAGTGTTTCATTTTCCAGTTATTCATGAAGACAGAGCTAGTATTACTGTAACTTTATGATGCGTGTGAGCCAATAAGTTAAAGATTAGGATAATGAAGTACAAGAAAAAAATAAACAGATTTTAAAAATTAGCCCATTTTTATTGTAAATTCTCTTTAGACTCAACTAAATATTGATAAGTTCTGGTTTGTACAAAGTTAATCAAATCCTTACATTTAACATAATTAAAACATTATTCAAACAGGTGTTAAATTAAACAAACTTGTTTGGTTTTTGCTTTTCCACATCTTTTTCAAAAGACTTAAATACATGCTGACATGTGTGGCAAAAGAAGTCCTAACAGCCCATCCACAGTTTCTAAAGACATGTCACACAAAACTATATTTAGTCACATAGCGGAAAAAAAATCTATAAATTTTAATCATAGAATACACATTACATCATTTGATTTGAAATAACATCTAATAGTGTAATTATTTCAAATTGTAATTGACTTTAGAACATGATTAAAATTGTATTCAGACACGTGTGAAATTAAAAAAAAAAACATTTTGAATTACACTATTAGATGTCGACTTTACACAGACACCACTTAAACACAGTATTGGAATCTGATTGGAATTCAACCAATTTATCATCTATTAAAGAGCTGAAGAATCAAGAAACACTAAAATTAAATGAAAGCTATCTTATCAAATACAGAACATATCCAACTAAATACAACCAATATCCTACAAATTCTAAAGAGACCACTACGAAATCCTTAAAAACATCCTAATAAGAAATTACAACACCTAAACACCTGTTAGAATTTTGTGAAAGACTTTATAACCCAAACATTTCTACATGAAGCAAAATCTCTGCTATAAATCACTATTAGTTGATACTGAAAAATAAAATGCTAATTTTTTTGTAAATAAGCAAAATATTAATGGTAGACATTGTTGCTGATGTACTCATCAATGCCTTTATTCACTGCTCAAGCCGCATGAGAGTTTTCCTATCTTGTGCAGATACAGCAGAGGTAACACGAAACTGCTGGGCACATTAAACCAGAATGAAATAAGTTGCACTGCACACTTCACAGTGCTGCTTAGCACAGGTGAGTTGTTCATAGCTATAAAACCAAAGACCCCCAGAAACCACAACCAAACAACACAGGTTATAGTCGCAATGTAGCACAAAGCTCTCTGTTTTGACTGGTTATGCTTCTCCTTTTCTCCATGTTGCTGTCCTGGCCCTGGGCGAATCAGAACCCAGAGTACAGAGAGACTGCAGAAAGATATGATTATTAAACACAAAACTAAAAAGCAAAACAAAATTATGATGCTTTTGTCAACTGTATCCATGGCTGCAAGTCCAAAGCAAAGAAGCCAAGCACAACCAGTGGTAATGTTTCTGATCCTGGCCCCACGGGCATTTCTTAATCCCAGGTAAATGATGGGGTGAACAACAGCCAAGTAACGATCTACACAGGTCAGGACATGAAAAATAATCTCTCCATTGTAAGTTAACAAACAAGCAAAAGACCCCACTGTTTGAATCACTCTCTGAGAAGTGTATATGCCATAATAGTGGATAAAAATCCCCAAAACCCAGATCAGCTCCATGGCAGCCACTTGGTAGGTGAAGATGTCAGAGTGGCTTGCTGTGTTGAAGGAGCGCTTCTGCTGCCATTGTTGGCGACCAAGATAAAGGACAAGGCTGGAGAGAGGGAGGAGGAGGATGACTCTCAATGCAAAGAAAGAAGTGTTAATGTATGAGGTGATTGTGGTGCAGTTGTAGATCAGAAGATTGTTGGAGGTGACGTTGGAAGAGTTCAAGAACATTTCCGCTGCATTTGTTGCAGGTCTTAAGAGATAAAAATAAAAAGAGAGACATGTTTGAATAAAAACGAGAGAAAAGAGATTGAAACACACCTATGACAGATTATATTTCAGTCATTTACAGTAAGTTTAAATAACTGCAATATAAAAAAAACAAAACAAAGAACACAACCACACATTACTTCAGTGGCATTTTTAATCTCATGCTGACTGATGTTACATTTATAAAATAACTGATAAAAAAGGACAGGTTAGGAATCTAAATTAGGGGTTGGTTGATTTTAGATAACTACCCCTAAAAATCCTGCAAATTTAAATATATAGAAACCATCCATCCATCCATTCGCTTGCACTTATCCTTTTCAGGGTCTCGGGATATGCTGGAGCCTATCCCAGCTGTCATCGGCCGAGAGGCAGGGTACACCCTGGACAGGTCACCAGTCTGTTTCAGGACTAACACATATACGCAGACAACCATTCACGCTGACATTCACTCCCACATTCACATCTATGGGCATTTTAGAATTTCCAATTAACCTATCCCTACCAAAAATGTTATAGTTACTTGTTTGTTTGACCTTCACATTATCCAACCAAAATACTGATTTTCACTGACCCATGACAACCATAAATATAAGTAACATTTTGACTTTGTTGTAAAATTAGTGAAAGTTATTATTTTATGGTGTTCCAAAAAAATGATTTAATGTAAATCTAATACACATATAAAAATCTTAAAATATATTAGACTGCACAAAAATGAGTGCAACAATTGCTATAAATGCTATGAATTAGGTAGTTCACTAAAAGCACAGTCTTGCTTAGCTTACAAAATTATCAGTTTCAATTATGGTCTTTTAGTGCCATCAAGTAATGTATTTTATCAGTGTAGTTCATCTGTGTATGAATTGCAGCGTTGTCATTAAGGAGCCATTTCTTGAGGAAAGTGAACTCTTAAACTAAACAACATGAATTGCACGATTATACTGGAAGCAGTATCACTGAATTATACTTCCATCTTACTTATCACTTCATTATACTAACCACTTTTTGGTAGGAATGAGTGAGTTGTGTTAATTAAACAAAAAATATAACACATGTTTAAAAGTATCTGAAAATTTGTAAGTGCTGATATATTTGTAGTCCTTTCAACAGCATCAGTAAAATTAACAACTTCAAAAGTTCAAGGAGAAACAGCCCTTTAAAATACTATACCTTGTTAGAAGAATTGTTTCTTGTTGATGTTTCTCTGATGGCTTTTCTCCTGACTCTCAGAACTTACTGAGTGGCTTGGACTTGCACTTTATTTGAATTTATGACATGTCCTTATTTGCAGAGCATGTGATGAGCAGGGATGAGTTCATGCAAAACTGGCAAAGACTATTGGATATTTTTCATGGTAAATTTCAACAGGCAAATTTTTGCTCTCTTGCTGACACGAGACAGAAAAAGGTGTGTTTATTCACCAAGTTTCACGCAATAAAACCAAGTTTATTTAAAGGGCATATTTCATGTGATACCAGAAGACTGTTTACAATATACATCTTTTCTGGTTCAGTTAATCATACATTTAATCACATTAATTTGCCAAGGATATAATTGCAACAATGTATTTTTCTAAGCATGTAAACATTATACAGACATGATCTGAATACAGTATTCAAATCTTCTTGTCATTCTAAATATGTTTACCCATCATTAATAAAAAATTTGACTTTAATGTGACAATGCAACTACTGTCAGAGCCTACAGCGCCAGAACTCGTTTGTCTAAAATAAACCAGTATGTGTCTCAGATAAAATAAAGCTGAATACATATAACTTAGAGTTTTTAAATGATGACTTTATTTCTAAAAGTTAAACGCTAATCAAGCCTATGTCCAATGTGAAAAAGCAACCTCCTTTTCACGGTTTGCGTGGCAAGCCGTGTGGGAATTATTAAAGGACCCAAGATGCTGGCACTGCTGATGTGAGTGAGCTTTATTGAGGAGGATGACATACAACAAAAGGCGAGGGTGGCGAGAACAGAACTTGCAAAACCTAAACTGGGAAATCTAAGAATAAAACAAACCTGATACCTTGAGACACAAACGGAGATGCAAGGGAACCATACAGACAAACCAGCAACGCACACTAGAAAACACAGGGCTTAAATACACACAGGGCAATCAGGGAATGGGAGACAGGAGGGAGACACAACTGGGATTAATTGGACATAACGAAACCGGGGGAAGCGAAACTAGAAACACTGACAAGAGACACAGACCTTCAAAATAAAACAGGAAACACACAAACCTTACACAGACTGGGGAGACAGAACATAGGAATGTGAAACGTGGAACAGGAGAGTACAAAGGACATGAATTACAATTTAATTTAAATTTAATTAATTAAATTTAAATTTTATTAATTTAATTAATTAATTGTATTAATTAATTAATTAATTAATTAATTGTAAATTTAATTAAATTTACAATATTCATCTTTTCTGGTTCAGTTAATCATACATGCAATCACATTATTTCTCCAAAATATAATTGCAACAATTTATTATACTACACATTACAGAACAGTACCCATAACACAGACACTATTTAATTACAGTATTCAGATCTTCTTGTGATTCAGTATATTTCCTGCTAGAGCTGGGCGATATATCGAGTATTTTAAAAATATCGATATATTTTTATACGAGATATAAGATGTGACAATATCCTTTATATCGATATAGTCTATGTTACGTTATAATTATACTTGTGGAGCTGCAAGTTTGCCTCTCTTTCGTCCACTTTTGTCTCTACGCAACGTTACTCGGCCTCGCCTCTCCTTCACTGAACACAACTCCCTCTCCCCCATCGCTTCACCTGCAGGCAGCGACAAGATGGACACGGCAAATCTCCGTTAACGAGCTACTGGGCATCGCCCCGTGCGTGGGGCTGGACGCCGTCAACGTGTTAACGAGCTAACCGCGCTAACGAGCTAACCACGCTAATGCTATGCAGCCCACAGGGGCCGATTTTATGTGATACACGGCGCTCAGCAATCTGTCAATAAATGTTTTAGTTCGACTTTGGTAAGCTACGGAGCTGCACCGCTTGATGGATTGTCGGAGCATTACGGCTACCGAGGAGCCTCACGGAGTGATACGTACTGTGCTTCAACGTAATATTACCGTACTGTGTGTATATAAGGACCATAAATGGCACCTGTTCAGAGACATGGTTACGAAGCGGATTTCAAACTCCAGGCTGTCAGTCACGCAGTAGAAGTTGGGAATAGAGCAGCTGTGAAATCTGTCTGTCTTTGTTATTATGCTCAGCGTCTTTTAGTTTACATTTTGACTGCACAATTGTGAGCTCTTTGTTATGCACAAAACAACATTGTTTTATTTTATTTATGGAGCATTATTGTTTAATGCTCATAATTTGAGTAATTTTTTCATGTACATCTACACTGTATGTTAATAAAAGTGCCTGTGTGACATCTGGGACACAGCTTTGACTAAGAACTCTCTTTTTGTTCTTACTTTATGGCTTTAAAAAAAAATATCGAGATATATATCTTATATCGCCATCCAGCTAAAAAATATCGAGATATGAATTTTGGGTCATATCGCCCAGCCCTATTTCCTGCTATGAGAATCTCCTGTACACCTACATCTGTCTACAATGCTAGATTAAAAAAAAATTCAGTCTTAGACAAACATAAGATCAAATCAATTCAAATTTTTAATTAATTTAATTAGCCCCCAGGCCCAACCCAAAACAGACACAATAATATCATCAATCAATTTTCCTAGCTGCTAATCTTGTGGAATGCCCTATTAAATCACATTTCCCACTCGGAAGGTTGGAGCCAGCCCTGAGTTAGCGGCCCAAGATGGTGCCACCTAAAGTAAAATTTAAACTGTAAAATGTTAATCTCTACTGTCACTGTCGTGCATTTTTGACTCACTAAGCCATAAAATTAAAAAAGCACTATCCTGTATTACTGGTGATACCTGCATAGATCTACCTTAATAAGAACCAAAACAAATCCTGAACTTGTGACGTCACAACTGAGTTTTGACACCTAAGTACTTAGAACACAGTATCAGATGTGCTACACGACTTAAGACAGTACTTTGCCACATCAGATATCTTGCAATGCTAGTATTTGCATGTATGTTAAGTAATGATGGTCAAATTTGATTCCAAAAAGTAAATGATGATGAACACGGTTCCTGTTTGGCCAGACAATCTTCATTACACAAAATTGCCTACCCAAATACTATACTGTGTCAGTGTTAGGCCTTGTCTTTTTGTAGAGTTTGTCTTGAAGTCTTTCCTGTCTTGCGAGCCAGCCGTTTGATGAGGTTAGTAGGTTCTTTTTCTAAACTTGCCAAAGTCCTTTGGCTTTCAAATAAATGAAGTCTCAAGTTCTTTACATAGAAATCACTGATAGAATGATTGAGGAAGATGCCACTTTTTCCAAGCAAACCTGTAAATTCAGATCTATCCATATGCAGCACTGCAGTAGTTGTTCAAATAACTATAAATATAATATTGCAATAAAGTTATTTTGAGACAAATAAAACAAAATATAAAATCCAGATGCTACTGTTGCAAGTGCTGGTATAGAGCTGATAACAATTTTTCTCATCCTAAAATCAATTTACAAAGTATGTAAAACTATAGTACTGCATAAGCAAATCTATTATCCTCAAGTTAACCCTCATGTTCACTTATTTTTATAAAAGCAGTACTTGAGTTTTCCTGCCCTTTGTAGATAAAGGAGAGGCAAAACCAAATGACTTGGCAAGTTGAACAGGCTTAGAAACATATCTAGCACACACTTGATGTTGGTATTCAGCTGAGGATATTGGCTCACTGTAATGTTAACAAACAGCCCTACAAGCCACAACCAGAACATGCCTAATATAGCTGTGATGGTGTAGAAAGCTCTCTGCTTTGTTTGGTTGACCAACTCCTTTTCTCTGACTCTCTCTCTTGGCCCTGAGCAAATCAAAACATAAAGAACAGACAAGCTGCAGGAAGATATGATTATTATTGAAATGACCAAAACACACTGCTGGATGGTGATGTTATTAGGCATATACAGAACTCTAACTAAGATCATTCCAAAGCTCAGCAGCCAAGTACAGCCAATGCTGATGTTTCTAATCTTGACCCCACGGGCATTTCTTAGACCCAAGTAAGTGATGGGGTGAACAACAGCCAGGTAACGCTCTACACAGGTTAGGAGGTGTAAAAATATCCCTGCATAGCAAGTGGTGTAACGGACATTTAGTCCTACTGTTTTCATTAATGAGTCATTAGTGTATGTGCCACTTAAATAACAGAAACCCCCCAAGATCCAGATCGGCTCGATGACAACCATGTGATAAGTGATGATGTCGGCGTGACTTGCTGTTTTAAAGGAGCGCTGCTGCCTCCATCGTTGGTGAGCCACGCAGAGGACCAAGGTGCAGAGAGGGACGATGAGAATGACTTTCAATAAATCAAAGCCAATGTTTATATAAAAATCAACTGTCGAGCAGCTGTCATCCAGAAAATTGTTGTAGGCGGATGAAGAGTTGACAGACATATCTGCTGTTAGATGGAAAAATAAGGAAACTTGGGAATAGACAAAGAGAAAGGAGGAAAAGCAAGATAAACACAAAGTAACTGTTGGGATAACTGTTGTTCAGGTTATATTGTAATTGTACTTTAAGTCAGTCTGTGAAAGGTGGCACAGTGGTGAAGACTGAGACCAACCAGTGTTTCATTTTGTATCATTTTCTTCCTTTGTTAGTTTTTGTCAACAAATTCTAACATGACAAATCAATTCACACTTTGTATGTCCCTCCAGGTGGTTCTGTATAAAAGCTTTGACCAAAAAAAAACAGGTGAGTTCAGTGCCATGAACAATTAAATTAATCTTCAACTGACTCACTGTTCTCTTTTAAGAGTAAATTCCTCCGTGTAGCTGTATTAACCCAAATGGAAAAGATATATATAAATCCTATAAAGTTTGTATCTGTCTTGTGTGAAACTTGTATGAAAAGCATACAAGAGTGAAAACAGATATAAGATCCCTTGAAAGTTTATATAAATGAAACTTGTATGTTTTGGATACTTCCTAAAACAATATATGAAAGTAATGAGAAAGTGGCCACTTTCATGAGTAAATCATATAAGCCTTATATGATTCACTATATGAAGTAGGCCACATCTTATGCAAGTCTTTTATAAGTTTTTACTATTTCTTTTCCATTTGGGAACCTAATAGAGAAACTATAACAGTACAATACGCAAAAACCAAACAAACAAACAAACAAACCAAAAAAACTTAAAAATGATAAAAAAGTCACATAATAGTTTCTATTTTTGAGCTCCAGTAGATTTGTTTTGTGTGCTGCATTGTTACATCAGAACTTATGATTCATCCACCTGCCACAAACCCACATTAGCCCCACTTTATACACTTCATAATAGTTTATAATTATTCCAAACCTTATCCATGAATGTTTACCATGACATAAATGAGACCAGTTAAATTTGGAGACATGTAGATGGCATAAATGTGTTGCTTATGTTACAAAATAGGCTTCTTGTACTATTAGTATGTGGACATTTTCTGCATGTCTTTTCATGATGCAAATCAATCAAAATAGCTGACCACTATTTATTTAATTTTTTTTTACATTAAATAGATAATAATAATAATTAACTGAATTTTTGCTCTCCTTATTGCTACCACCTTACCAATTTATTCATTGGTCTTTGGTAATTATTTTGAATCCGTAGTTCAAATGGTGTGCAGGAAAATACGTAAACAGCACAGGCAAAACAGAGGCAGTAGATGATATAAAAAAGATAAGCAAATATAATTTTACCACTTTAACTAAGGAAATGTAATGAAATCATTTGTATTTGCTGCTTGAATAAACCAAAGTCACCAAAGTAAAAAAAAGTATTTATGTAAAGGAGGATATTTAAAAATCTATTAGGCATCACCTACCTTGTTGGCAGTGTCTGCAAACTCAGTGACTACTGTTCACAACAACTGTCCACTCTTTCTTCATGGATTCAGCTCATTTCCATATAAAAAGCTATTCTTCATTCTTTCAATTCATTACATTTGGCAGGATTCAAATGTCCTGTACAGAAAAAAAAAACATAAGCAGGTGTTCACTAAGGTAAGGCAGCATTAATGTAGTAAGAATGTACATAGGTCTTAGACAAATGACTTTTTATTTATGTGATTTATAATTTTGTTATGCAAAGCAGTTGTTACCCAATTGCCATTATTATTTGCTGGATTAGTAAAATATTGAACCAATTTTGGGAGGGCATTATAAATATAGAAGTGCTGAATTACAGAAAAACCATAATGCAACTATATGTTTTGTAATGAACCAGAGAAATGGTGCCAATAGTTTCTGACACGTTTCTGTCATGATCAGATGATTTAGCATTGTGGTGATGATATCCAAAATCACAGTAGTATTCAACCTTGAGGCACCATGTACCATTTTTTTCTTCTTCTTGAACTGAATTGATTATTCCACATTTTCTTTGCTCACCTGTTCTTTTCAATAAATTCCTGTACCTCTTCATTCAACCAGCAAGTCTCGCTGTCTTTCCTCTGTTCAGAGGATAGTGCTTCCCGTCATGCAGTCTATCTTTATCTCTACCTGAACACTGTGCAGCATTATTCAGCCCATAGGCACACACATAGCGTTTTCTTCTTTTTTCAATGCACATGCTGGATAAACAGTGTGGGTTGCTACATTATGTGTTTGATTTTATTTACAGAAACAAAGAATTATTGTTCTACTTTTGGTAAGGGATGTTCAGCTACTTTATTTTTTATTGTGATTACCCCATACATATTGTTAACCAAGCTTTACCATTGGACATTTCCAACGGTAAAAACAGTGTTTTCTACAGACAGCGCTAGCAAACACTCTCCGCTTGCGAGTGAAAAAAGAAAAAGAATAAACACCCCTTCCCTATTGGTGTTAGAGTTTACCATGTCAGCCAATCAAAAAAATGATAAGGCAACATGTGACATCTGGTTGTTTAGGGAGAAGGGGAAGTTTTTAGGAGTGACACCCACGACGGAAAGCGGGCGAGCGAAAGAAAGAGAGAGAGCGAGTTTTCATATGTGAGACATTAGTGACGTTTAGCGTGTTTGGAGGCTGTAGTTAGTGTGTTGTGTAGTTATTGTTTTGTATTGTGTGTCAGTTATACTGCTGAATGTCACAGTTGCTCCAAAAAAGCCACCAACGGCAGATTCCAGTGTAAACGCTGTTCCCACATGGAAAACTGGACTGATTCACCTCCTGATGTCAGACCTGCAGGGTTTAGGCCTGTGGTGTTCTCCTCTGTCTTATACTGAACACAAACTACATTTTTTGGACTGGCACAAATAATTTGTGTGCCTTCTTATTTGATGCAGCACACCTGATTGTTCTGTAAATAGATTTAAATGGTTATATAAAAAATGCCTGAGGCCTTTGCTGCATTTTTAGGTAAATTGTACCATATAACTTTGTTGTTTGCAAAACATGTGCATAATTTTTAGAAATGTACAATTTCTATTTGCATTTCAAGTTATGAAAATGATTCGTTAAACATGTTTGTGGGATTTACAGTAAAAAATATAACTTTTTTCTACTCGGATTTTGAATTTTTTGTCTGAATTTAGATCAACTGTGCTAATATAGTATACCAAAATGAAAAAATAACTCAAATTTCAGATATTTGAGGTTGTGCTGAAAATAATGATACCAAACAAGGAAAGAAAAACATATTTTAAAGGTGAAATATAGAGGTAAAATCAAAAGTAGTCAAAAACGGCCAATTATACCCTGGACCCCAGAGGGTTAAAAATACTAAATACCAATTCACTGCTTGTTCAGAGTGGTTCTCCCTCGTGAATGATAGAGTTGTTCCACTTCACCTCATCAGGTAAGAGGTCGTATGTTATTGTTCCAATGTAATTGTTCCAATGTAAAGTTGCCTTTGGTAAGAGAGAATGGGCACTGTATCAGACAGGATTAAAAAAAAAGAACACTGTACAATAACTGTTACTATTAAAGTAGTGAATGTTATAATTGACACAATGGACTGCAAGAACTACTGTGCTGCTCTTTTACTTGACTTGTCGAAGGCTTTTGACACAGTTGACCATGCCATTTTATGAAAACAGACTAAACAATATTGATTTAAATCAGTGTTATAACTCTGTTATTAAGTTACTTGTCAGCTGGAACAGAGTGTCCACGTTGCTGGGTCTTCTACCACTTTCATTCCAGTATTCAAAAGAGTTCCTCAGGGCTTCATATTGGGACCAATATGTGATAATTTCTCAAATGCTGCCTTCCATCTTTAGGCATATGATATAATTATCTATTGTTCATCTGCTTCAGTAACACAAACCCTTGAATTTCTGCAGTCTCATTCAATCCCATTTAACTTAATATAAGTTGGTGCTGGTTCAGACAAATTGAAGTTGTTATTATTGAATTGCAAAGAGCGTTACCTACAGGGAGTGCAGAATTATTAGGCAAATGAGTATTTTGTCCACATCATCCTCTTCATGCATGTAGTCTTACTCCAAGCTGTATAGGCTCGAAAGCCTACTACCAATTAAGCATATTAGGTGATGTGCATCTCTGCAATGAGAAGGGGTGTGGTCTAATGACATCAACACCCTATATCAGGTGTGCATAATTATTAGGCAACTTCCTTTCCTTTGGCAAAATGGGTCAAAAGAAGGACTTGACAGGCTCAGAAAAGTCAAAAATAGTGAGATATCTTGCAGAGGGATGCAGCAGTCTTAAAATTGCAAAGCTTCTGAAGCGTGATCATCGAACAATCAAGCGTTTCATTCAAAATAGTCAACAGGGTCGCAAGAAGCGTGTGGAAAAACCAAGGCGCAAAATAACTGCCCATGAACTGAGAAAAGTCAAGCGTGCAGCTGCCAAGATGCCACTTGCCACCAGTTTGGCCATATTTCAGAGCTGCAACATCACTGGAGTGCCCAAAAGCACAAGGTGTGCAATACTCAGAGACATGGCCAAGGTAAGAAAGGCTGAAAGACGACCACCACTGAACAAGACACACAAGCTGAAACGTCAAGACTGGGCCAAGAAATATCTCAAGACTGATTTTTCTAAGGTTTTATGGACTGATGAAATGAGAGTGAGTCTTGATGGGCCAGATGGATGGGCCCGTGGCTGGATTGGTAAAGGGCAGAGAGCTCCAGTCCGACTCAGACGCCAGCAAGGTGGAGGTGGAGTACTGGTTTGGGCTGGTATCATCAAAGATGAGCTTGTGGGGCCTTTTCGGGTTGAGGATGGAGTCAAGCTCAACTCCCAGTCCTACTGCCAGTTTCTGGAAGACACCTTCTTCAAGCAGTGGTACAGGAAGAAGTCTGCATCCTTCAAGAAAAACATGATTTTCATGCAGGACAATGCTCCATCACACGCATCCAAGTACTCCACAGCGTGGCTGGCAAGAAAGGGTATAAAAGAAGAAAAACTAATGACATGGCCTCCTTGTTCACCTGATCTGAACCCCATTGAGAACCTGTGATCCATCATCAAATGTGAGATTTACAAGGAGGGAAAACAGTACACCTCTCTGAACAGTGTCTGGGAGGCTGTGGTTGCTGCTGCACGCAATGTTGATGGTGAACAGATCAAAACACTGACAGAATCCATGGATGGCAGGCTTTTGAGTGTCCTTGCAAAGAAAGGTGGCTATATTGGTCGCTGATTTGTTTTTGTTTTGTTTTTGAATGTCAGAAATGTATATTTGTGAATGTGGAGATGTTATATTGGTTTCACTGGTAAAAATAAATAATTGGAATGGGTATATATTTGTTTTTTGTTAAGTTGCCTAATAATTATGTACAGTAATAGTCACCTGCACACACAGATATCCCCCTAAAATAGCTAAAACTAAAAACAAACTAAAAACTACTTCCAAAAACATTCAGCTTTGATATTAATGAGTTTTTTGGGTTCATTGAGAACATGGTTGTTGTTCAATAATAAAATTATTCCTCAAAAATACAACTTGCCTAATAATTCTGCACTCCCTGTACATTTCACTTTCAGTCCTAATTGAAATGGTAAAATCATGTAAGTATCAAGGTATCATTATAGATCAGATCATAGATTACAGATAAGAATTTTTCATTTAAAACTCACATTAAAAGGCTTGTGTCCAACTTGAAACTAAAACTAAATTACTTTTTCAGAAATTTTATCTCATTTCTCTCTCCAAGTGAGGAAACACTTGATTAATGCTTTATTTAAAAAACAAACAAACAGCTTATTTACCTTTATTGGATACTAAAAAGGTTGGATACTTTCCATCACTGTGCGTTACATTTTATTGCTGGCTGTGGAAATCATGTACATCACTGTTCTCTGTATCCTGCTGCCAAATCGCCACCGGTGTATATCCACAGACTTTCCTGTTTGTAGGTTTTTATCTATAAATCTTTCCTAAAACTGGTTCCTACTACGCAAGTAACCCCGGCGGAAGGGGTTACATGAATAGGATGAGGGACCTATGGATTATTCGATACCCAACATCCACACTAACAGCGAAACAACTAGTGACTTAGTGTTCCAACATTCACAAGAAGGGACTGCTCTCACGGATACAGATTGACGAGGTACAGCACACATGCTATGGCAAGGGGGAGCCAGGACAACAGGTCATTGGGAAGATATCATCACCCCCACCTGAGATTGGGTACCAAGCCCCAAGTGCGATAGAAGTAGATTGTTGAGTGAAAAAGGAAGTGACCCGAAAGATAGAATCATGGTAAAGCTTGAAACCTGAGAATTTGGACTAGCTGGTATATAATGATGTGCTATATGATTGCTAGCAACACAGCTATGTTAGCATAACATAAACACAGTGAAGCTGGAGGATAAAAACTGACCTTTTTCCACTCGATAAGGGTAAACGTGAGGGTTGCTGATGGTTAGGGACAAATGCAATCGCAATCGCACCAAACTTCAGTCAGGAGAAAAACTAAGATAATCTGTGCAGGTTCTCAGTCATCCAGGTCATCGTAGTCCAAGGAGCTTGGAAAGAAAAGCGTTTGGACTTCTTTAAGTTGCTTGAAGATGTTTCACCTCTCATCTTCTTCCGTTCTAGGGTCAAATGGTGGAGAGTCCCAGATTTAAACTCTGTGGGATTAACCCACTGAGAGAGACAATGGACCCCCTAATGATACTCTACCTAATCACATGAGCCAAGGTGTGAAAATGGGTGTAGGTCACAATCAGCCAAGGTTTCGGGTGAGCTCATTGTGAAACCTAGCCTCACCCTATCATGTGATTTCCTGAGGTCAGATAGCCTGGGATGTGAGTGGGCATTAAGGCATCTGGGAAGGGATCTCAAAACTGGATTATAGATGGCAGACAGTTGGTGTAAGCCACCGCCTCTGTTCAAAGATGGTTGCTCACAGTGGACATAAATGGCTTCTTTTACTCCTCTTTCAAACCATCTGTCCTCTCTGTCCAAAATGTGAACATTGGCATCCTCGAAAGAGTGACCTTTGACCTTTAGATGCAGATGGACAGCCGAGTCTTGTCCTGTGGAGGTGGCTCTTCTATGTTGTGCCATGCGCTTGTGAAGTGGCTGTTTGGTCTCTCCAATGTAGAGGTCTGGGCATTCCTCGCTGCACTGTACATCATACACTACATTGTTAAGTTTGTGTTTAGAACACAAACTTAAAAACTTAAAACCATAAGCTGCATTGCTATGGCTTTTTGTTATTTCACTAATAAAGACATTAATGGTCTATAGATGATGTGATACAAGTTTAGTTTCATATCATCTGTTGCATAGAAGAACATGTGCAGAGATTACACAACCAAAACACGGACATTGGCAAATTGATTTCATCATTTGATTACAATAATAATTTAGATGTTCACTTTACATGGACATTTGAATGCAGTATTCAAATCTAATTGCCATTGAGTCAAAACATAATTTGTTTGCCTTAGCCCTGCGACAGACTGGCGACCTGTCCAGGGTGTACCCCGCCTCTCGCCCTATGACAGCTGGGATAGGCTCCAGCGCCCCCGCGACCCTGAAAAGGATAAGCGGAAGCGAATGGATGGATGGATGGCATAATTTGTTTGCTTTGTGTTTGTCTGTGCTGTCTTTCTAAGGAGTATTAAACCCGATTCCTTTTCCCCATGACAAAACAGAGAAAACCGACTCATAGTGTGTTAAAACAGTTATATTTCTTTATTTAATCATCTTCCAGAGAGAGAGAGAGACCTCTGCACAGCTCAGACGCCAGTTGCAAGAGCTCTCTAACATTAGAATCATAATGTGTCTTATATGGTGTTATTTCGGTACTTTACACGTCACACAGTCTCACACATTGCTTATATGGAAAGTTCCTCTTTTCTGTGTCTTGATTTATTAATATGCACTGGTGCGACCAAATATTTTCGGGTAACAAAAAAAAATAAAAAATCTCTGCAACACATTATGTCCCTATCGTGGACTAAACCAATCAGAGATAGTCAGGGCGTTGTTTACAGCGCTGTCGGCCGCTGTCTTTTTCTTTTCTTTTTGTTTTTTTCACTTAAATGACCCCGGACAAGAAAGCCTAATTTCTGCTGTTCAATACTGAAGAAATTTCAACTTCTTAAAATTATGCAAAATTGCAGAATATTTTTAAGGTTATCTGCTATAAAACGCCAGACCAGGAAAATCTCCTTCATGTTTTTCTGTGTTTTATTCTCAGTTACTTTGACACAAAGGCATCTGCTGTGATGTTCACAATTCTGATGAAGTCTCATGTGTATCAGTACTGATAAATGATCAGAATTATAATATTTCTGACTGTCTGAGGCTAAATTGAATCGAATCAGGACTTTGAGAACCGGAATCGAATGGATTATAGAAATCAGTGATGATACCCAGCCCTAGTGAGCAGCCTAGGCCTGACAGAAGTGGATGTAGCTGTGGGTAATAAGAAAAGATGAAAAGAATTATTGATAACTTTTGTGTTAAGTTAAGGACTGATCCTTCTGAAATTCATAGCCAGCTCTGACACGGTGCCATCAATCTTTGAATGCTGAAAAACAGCAGTGTATCCAGAAAACACATTATATGCTGCAATAAATGCACTGCCCAAGTGTCCCCTCTCCCCACTGCCTTTCAGCAGCAGGCAGCAGCAAACAGGTCGTCAGAGGAGCCGAGATGATGATTAAGTTTAACATTTTCTACAATATTGACAAAGCAATTTAAGCACAAGTTTGTTAGTTAATAATTTAGAAATGAATATTGTCTGTATGGACTTCCCCCCAAAGAAAGTGCACATGTAAAACTGCGGTGTTAAGCGAAGCGGTTGAAAAATTTGAGTGCGCCTAACTTTTGTGCCGGTACGCCTAAATTTTTAAAGTTAGGCGTACCGGTGCGCCCATGGCAAAAAGTTAGTCTAGAGCCCTGATATGCCTTGTGCACTACAACTTCCTGTTTTTCAGTCTGGCTGAGCACTTATTTGTGAGTCAAAGGTGGCCTTGCTCTACAAGCCTTCATTATTAAAGTACATAAAACAATATAATGAGCAGATACACATAAAAATATTTCTTTTATTCCTAACAGTCCCCCTTTTTCATTTCTCACTTGAGAAATGAACTAATTCCTAATCTATCCCATTAAGTTTACTTCAATGCAATCCAATTGAATTTTATTTATATAGCGCCAAATCACAACAGAAGTCGCCTCAAGGCGCTTTATAGATACAGAGAAAAACCCAACAATCATGTGACCCCCTATTGAGCAAGCACTTTGGCAACAGTGGGAAGGAAAAACTCCCTTTTAACAGGAAGAAACCTCCGGCAGAACCAGGCTCAGGTAGGGGCGGCCATCTGCTGCGACCGGTGAGATAACAGAGACTTTGAAGAGAGAGAGACCTAATATTTAATAATGCACATTTTACTGTTTTACTCTTTGGTTCAGATGTGGATTCTGTATTGTTCTCTCTTTGTGATTGATTATGTTTTGTTAGGACAAAAGCTGATGGACCCAAGAAGCAGAACGCACGGAGGCAGAGTTGCAGTGAAGGCAGTTTATTTACAGTGAGGGGGGGAGATATTTACAAGGACAACATATGTACAACGTGTGTGAATGAGGACGCGGAGCCAGGACGTGCTAGTGACGAAAATACACATAAGCAGTGCACTCGATCTAGAAAAAGGAGAGGGAGGAGAATTAGGAGGGTCTCGCCCGTTAACCGAAAAAAGCTTAAAACTTTACAGAGAGTTGGAGAGCTTACTTGGCACAGTTTGGAGCCCAAAACCTCCAGGCTAGGCAAAACAGTCGAGGCCAAAATCCTAGGGAGGAAACAAAAACTCCTTACAGACACCAAAGTAATCCGAGGGCTCCAACAGGCAGGGCAGAATTTCCAAACTCCAAAAACGCCAATACTCCGACACTAATCTTCTGTCAGGTAGCTCCTAAAAACACTTCTGAAGAGAGCATCTGATGAGTAACAGGTGCGCCAGGTTCAGTGACTCACTGCCCCGCCTACCTATACAAAAAGGGAGGCACCAAAAACAAAAACACATACAAACAAAAACACCACATCACTAAAACCCAACACCTAACAGTACCCCCCTTCAAGGGACGCCTCCCGGCGGCCCACCAGGCTTGTCAGGATGTCTCCTATAAAAGTCTGCAATAAGACCAGGGTCCAAAACAAGAGAACCAGGGATCCAGGCCCGTTCCTCCGGGCCGTACCCTCCCAGTCAACCAAGAACTGGTAGCCGCGTCCCCGACGACGCACATCCAACAGTTGACGAACCGAATAAGCAGGAGCATCATCCACCACCCTGGCGGGCGGAGGGGGTCCGGCAGGTGGGCACAGCGGGCTACTGGACACCGGTTTAAGCTGGGAGACGTGGAACGTGGGATGAACCTTCATCGACGCAGGCAGCTGCAGCCGCACCGACACAGGATTGATGATGCGCCGAACAGTGAAGGGGCCCAAAAAGCGAGGGGCCAATTTCCGGGACATGGACTTGAGCGGAATGTTCGCAGAGGACAACCACACCCGCTGTCCCACGGCATATTGGGGTGCCAGTGTCCTCCTCCGATCGGCGGTGCGGCAAGTCCGTGTTGTAGTTTGGAGAAGCGCCGCCCTGGCCGCACGCCAAATCCTCCTACTGCGCTGCAAGTGATCCCGCACCGCAGGAACGGCAATCTCCCCTCCTGAGAGGGAAACAGCGGCGGTTGATATCCAAGGCAAATCTCAAAAGGCGAAAAGCCGGTGGCTGCTGAGGTGAGCGAGTTGTAGGCGTATTCAATCCAGGAAAGGTGGGAACTCCAAGAAGCAGGATCAGACGAGACGGCACAGCGAAGGGAAGCTTCCAGCTGTTGGTTAGCCCTTTCAGTCTGACCATTAGATTGAGGATGATAGCCAGAAGAAAGGCTCGCCCCCACCCCAGAGCAGAACAAAACGCCTTCCACACACGGGAAACAAACTGAGGACCCCGATCCGACACAATGTCCTGGGGGATCCCGTGCAACCGAAAAACATGATCAACAAGCAAACGGGCGGTCTCCAGGGCCGAGGGGAGCTTAGGCAAGGGCACAAAATGCGCAGCTTTGGAGAACCTATCCACAATGGTCAAAACAACCGAGTGAGAGGCGGAGCGCGGCAGACCGGTAACAAAATCCACGGCAATGTGTGACCAGGGCCGCCCCGGGACGGGCAGGGGATGCAACTGCCCGGAAGAGGCCTGATGGCGGCTCTTATTGCGCGCACAGGCTTCACAAGCGAGCACATAATCACGGGCATCAGTCTGTAAAGAGGGCCACCAAAAGGAGCGCCGCAAAAGAGAAACCATACGCCGAACGCCAGGGTGACAGGCAAAACGGGCCGTGTGGAGCCAGTGCAGGACACGCGCACGCACAGAGGATGGAACATACAACTTGCCGGGCGGGCCCACCCGGGGTCAGGGTCGCGACGTTGGGCATGACGAATCTGGGACTCAATCTCCCACGTGACAGCCCCCAACACGCAGGAACCAGGCAAAATGGTAGGAGCGTCAGCGGCCACAGAGCCAGACGAAAACAAGCGAGACAAAGCGTCAGCCTTGGTGTTACGAGAGCCGGGTCGAAAAGAGATGGTAAAATTGAACCGGCCAAAAAACAACTGCCACCTGGCCTGTCTAGGATTAAGCCGCTTAGCGCATCGAATGTAGGAGAGGTTCTTATGGTCTGTCAAAACCAAAAACAGATGTTCAGCCCCCTCCAACCAGTGGCGCCACTCCTCCAGAGCCAACTTAATCGCCAACAGCTCACGATTACCAACATCATAATTCCTCTCTGCAGGGCTAAACTTACGCGAAAAAAACGCGCATGGATGAAGACGCCCATCAGCAGGCGAGCGCTGAGACAACACCGCCCCCGCCCCCGCGTCAGACGCGTCGACCTCCACCACAAACTGTCGGGAGACATCAGGGTGAATAAGGACAGGCGCGGAGCAGAACAGTTCCTTCAATGCAGAAAACGAACGTTCAGCCTCGGGCGACCACACAAAAGCCCGCGCCGCGGAGGTAAGGCTAGTGAGAGGGAGCACGACACGACTATAGTTCTTAATGAACCGCCGATAAAAATTAGCAAAGCCAAGGAACTTCTGCAAATCCTTGCGCGACGCAGGGGTCGGCCACTCCGCAATAACTTGAATCTTGCGGGGGTCCGGCCTGATCTGCCCCTTCTCCAACACATAGCCCAGAAAAGAAATTGAGTCCGCATGAAAGTCGCATTTCTCAGCTTTAACAAAAAGTCTATTTTCCAGCAGCCGCTGCAACACTGCGCGGACATGACCGACATGCTCCTCCACCGATCGGGAAAAATAAGAATGTCATCGAGATAGACAAACACAAAACCATTCAAAAAGTCCCGCAACACGTCATTAATAAGACTCTGAAACACTGCAGGCGCATTAGTCAGACCAAAAGGCATTACCAAGTACTCATAATGTTCTCGGGGAGTGTTGAAAGCAGTCTGCCATTCATCGCCCCGCCGAATGCGCACCAAATGACAAGCACTCCGTAGGTCCAGCTTTGTAAACACAGTGGCCTCCTGAAGGGTTTCAAAAGCAGAGGAAATCAAAGGCAGGGGATACTTGTTTCTCACAGTAATGTCATTGAGACCCTGATAGTCAATGCAGGGCCTGAGCGACCCGTCTTTTTTCCCAACGAAAAAAAAACCGGCCGCCAGAGGCGAAGAGGAAGGACGAATTAAACCTGCCTCCAGCGACTCCGAGATGTACTTCTCCAAGGCCGCCTTTTCCGAAGGGTTGATGTTATACAGCCGACGGGAAGGTAACGGAGCCCCTGGTAGCAGTTCAATCGCACAGTCATAAGGGCGATGAGGAGGCAGGGAGCCAGCACGCTGTTTACTAAAAACGAGCTTCAGGTCGTGATACTCCTTGGGAACAGCAGAGAGATCAATAACCTCCGCCGCCGGCTCAGGAACAGGGGCTGGCAGAGACGGCAAAGCCGAGCGTAAACAGTGCAACAAGCAGTGGCTACTCCAACTCTCCACGCGGCGGGCTGCCCAGTTAATGTGCGGGTTATGGCGCTCAAACCAAGGGAAACCGAGAACAACAGGCGACTCGGGAGAGGAAAAAACAAAAAACCGGAGACGCTCGTGGTGATTTCCAGAAAGGATCAATGACAGGGGTTCTGTCTGGTGAGTGACTGAAGGAAGCGATTGCCCATTAAGGGCGGTGACAGACACGGGAACGTCCAGTGGACACAAACGAATGCCGAGAAGGCGCACAAGGTCACGATCAATCAGATTTTGTTCTGCACCGGTATCTAAAAGCGCATGAGTGGAGTGAGACCTGGCGGGCACGTGAATGACAGCAGGGAGTAGCATGCGAGGGGCCTGGGAAGGAGAGGAAACGTCACCCATCAGTACCCCCAGAGTTACTGATGGGCACCGCCTTTTGACAAAGCCGGACAAGAGGCGACAAAATGGCCCGAACGGCCACAATACAGGCATAGCCGTCCCTCAAACCTCCTACGACGCTCAACCGGGGTGAGTTTAGCGCGACCCAACTGCATGGGCTCCTCTAAATTGTCAGCGGGAGGCGAGTCAGCACGAGCCGGACAGTGAGAAGGATGAGAAGCCGGAAACTCAGTGCGCACGGGCACATTCCCTCCCTGGTTACCACGGGTTCGCCCCCCTCTGTCTTTCTCCCTTTCTCTTTCGCGCAGCCGATTATCGATGCGAATAGCCAGGTCCACTAGAGCTTCAAAATCTTCAGGTTCATCGCGAGTAGCGAGCTCATCCTTCATGCGTTCTGTTAAACAATTAACAAATGCCCCACGCAGCGCATTATCCGCCCAACCTGTCTCAGCGGCTTTAACGCGGAAATTGATGGAGAATTCGGCCACCGACTGACTGCCCTGCCGCAGCCCAGACAGCTGCCGTGCGGCTTCATCGGCGCGCAGGGGATGGTGAAAAATGGCCTTAAGATCACGAATAAATTGGGCATAGGAAATTGTCTCAAGTGGATGGAGAGCAAGGTACGATTCGGCCCAACTCAGAGCACGATCCCGGAGAGAGCCTATAACAAAAGATATTTTAGAGGCATCATCCGAATATGTCTGAGGGAAACGTCGAAACAAAAGTGAGACCTGGATCAAAAACCCTCCACACCGACCCAGCTCTCCTGAGAACGGAGTCAAAGCCGGGGGAGCCGGATCGCGAACCGAACCCACAGGTGGCTGACTGGGGGAATGGGAGGAGAGGATGGCTCGCTGGAGGCAGCCGGGGGAGCTAACCGAGCGAGTGTCGCCTGAATGGCGGTCAAGGTGTCGTTAACCCGACCCGCCCACTGTTCAGATTGCTGAAACTGTTTAGCCAACCTGGACAGTGATTCCTCGTGTTTTGAAAGCAAATCGCCGGTAGCGGCGTCCGTATGTTCTGCTGGGTCCATAAATGTGTTGGTCGGAGTATTCTGTTAGGACAAAAGCTGATGGACCCAAGAAGCAGAATGCACGGAGGCAGAGTTGCAGTGAAGGCAGTTTATTTACAGTGAGGGGGGGAGATATTTACAAGGACAACATATGTACAACGTGTGTGAATGAGGACGCGGAGCCAGGACGTGCTAGTGACGAAAATACACATAAGCAGTGCACTCGATCTAGAAAAAGGAGAGGGAGGAGAATTAGGAGGGTCTCGCCCGTTAACCGAAAAAAGCTTAAAACTTTACAGAGAGTTGGAGAGCTTACTTGGCACAGTTTGGAGCCCAAAACCTCCAGGCTAGGCAAAACAGTCGAGGCCAAAATCCTAGGGAGGAAACAAAAACTCCTTACAGACACTAAAGTAATCCGAGGGCTCCAACAGGCAGGGCAGAATTTCCAAACTCCAAAAACGCCAATACTCCGACACTAATCTTCTGTCAGGTAGCTCCTAAAAACACTTCTGAAGAGAGCATCTGATGAGTAACAGGTGCGCCAGGTTCAGTGACTCACTGCCCCGCCTACCTATACAAAAAGGGAGGCACCAAAAACACATACAAACAAAAACACCACATCACTAAAACCCAACACCTAACATGTTTAAGTTGTTTATTGCTGGCTTTTAGTTTGTTTTTGTCTGTTTGGGAGCTGACATAGTCTCTATGGATAAGGGTTTTTTGGCAGGGTAGCATCAGGAGAGAAGCTCCAGAGAGGCATGTTCCATGTTAAAAGCTAAAATATAACAAAAGTGATTATGCTAAACAAACAAAACCTTTCAATTGCCCAACCCTATCTGTCCCCTCAACGGGTTGTATGTTTTCAATGTTTCCTCATTATTTTGTCATAAAAATAAATCAAACAAATAACTTAAGCTGTGAGACAGCACCTTGCGTTTAAGCCGGGCTGTGAGCTGCCCTAAATCTACTGTAAAGTCTAAAAGATACAATTAGCTTCTTCCTGGTAAAAGGTCCTACATTATTTTCTCGACCTTTGGAAACATCCTCTATAGGGTTAACCCGTTTCATCTTTAAAACTTAGGCCTGATTTCTTCGCCCCCTTTAACGGGTAGCGCATATCCGGTCTGAACACTGTGTTTGGGCAATTTACATAACATAAAAATCCTGCAGCTATTCGTAAAGTCCCTCTCATTACTTTTATGCTCCCATTATAACCTGTGTCTAACAAGCTTCTAAACTTATTTGCAATGTAAACAACTAGGTGTCTTTGTGGTCTGTTCTTCTTCTTTCTCTGGTTGGTTCCGTTCGATCTCAGGCTTCCAGGATTCTCGCCCCCCTGTGGTCGCTGTGGTCCTGAAATCTTCTCCTGTAAAGGATAGAAAACAAAAAGCCTCTCTCTGCTACACCTCACTAATCTACTGTGTTCATCTAATGTTCCTTTAATCATTCAAAGTTGTCTCACCATATCATGCTCTGGGCTCTGTTCTTTATATTAACTTTACTTAATCTCAATGCTCTTCATGTATGTAAGCAACACTTTTAGTTTTATTAAACACACCCAGGGTAAGATATACACCATCACCATCTGAGCATGACAACAGACAGAGATCTTCTCCGAACAACTCTATTCAGCATGGTTTCATTCATTAGGGTTATGCCTAGGGATGGGTATCGTTTAGGTTTTATCCGATACCGGTGCCAAACCGGTACTTTTGAAACGGTGCCGGTGCTTAAATGGTGCTCAAACCGGTGCTTAAAGAATGGGGAACACAAAATTGGTCCAAAAACCTCTCATGCTTAGCTGTTTTTTTGTAAAAAAAAAAAAAAAAAAAAAAATGTAAGCCTTTTCTGCAGCTGTAGGGCATATATGGCATCACTCTTGGCTGGAAGCAGTGCTTAAACAATAGAAAAAACACAAAATTGGTCCAAAAACCTCTCATGTTTAAATGTTTTCCACTTTTTCTTTGGTCATTTTAGCCTTTTTGGCCAGAGTGAAGGGAGTATCTGCCATCAAACAAGAAGACAGCCGCATGTAACTACTACGTGTTTGCTAGTTTACCTTACGTGCATTAATGTAATAATGTGGTTGGCCTACTCAACGTGAATTACACACGAACAACATTAAGCTACTCACTCAGAGAAGAACAGCTGCTGCTGCCATCATCATCGTCATCATTTCTGCTACACTGGCAGGGCTAGGGGCCAGGACTCTACTCTTCGGGTTTTTTGGGGGATGTTGCTAACTCCGGGTCCGATAACAGGCACCACACCCGCAGTAGATGTGCACGGTGTGAGGTCTCGCAGCAAGCTAAACACGGCGCATTTCTCGACTTTAAAAAAACGCTATGCGTCGCAAGGTGTTTCATCGGATTCGAGGTGTTACCTCCTTTGACAGTATCACAGTATCAGCTTAAAGCACTTGTTGCAGGCTGCTGAGTTTGCACCTTTTGCTGTGAAGTACAGCCAGACTTTTGACCGCTTCGCCTTGGGCATTTTTAATGTGTAGCTCTGCTCTAAAAGAACGTACGTACCTGAGCCCGCCCACTTTCCTCGGAAACGTAAAATGATTGGCTAGAATTGGCTCAGGAAAAAAAAAAAAGCACCGAAATAAAGCACCGAAATGTGCGCTGCTTTTCGGTCTGGTTACTACTGTTTATGTCAGAACCGGTGCCATCATGGCACCGGACACCGGTACCCATCCCTAGTTATGCCCCTTCTCACGTTCTAAGAACATCATTTACATCTTAAGAACGTCATTTGCATATTTTACAGACAATGATCAATTTTTAGAGCTAAAGTCAGACACCCAAGTTCCTCTTTCTAGCATCTTCTTTCCATACAAGGCAATAAGTTTCAAGCCTACATGGTTCCTTAGACGGATGCTCTTCTTTAACTAATCTCCTATCATCTGTTAGCAAGTAAACTAAAATGCAGTTGAAAGCTAAATGAGTTTCAGGCCTTTGGCCTGGCAGGTTTACGGATTCTATGTCTTTGTAAGCGTGTATGCGGTTTATCCTTCTATGCTCCAAGTCCCTTACACAATAGATTGTCTGGACATCGCGCCAAACAAAGCTTAATACCCTTTGTAGACCAAGCAACAACTCTGAATAAGCACAATCGCAATGTGTATAAAAATCACTTCTACGTATATAATCTTCAATGTTATTCATCTGGGTAAAAAGCTCTCTCTTTCTCTCATCTGATCATCTTAAGCACGTCCTGTACAAAACTTACTTCCTCTTTTCAAGCACACATACAAGCTCTACCACCTTTGCCCTATATGGCTGTCTCGACATGTTTCCTATCAACTTATTCATAGCATGTCTATCTTTACAGTTTCTGCATCACCAGTTCCTACACAAAGACAAAGCGAACTGTGTTTCACCTCTACCCTAAAAATAAATCTATGTAATATCTTGAGTTATTCTCAGAACTCAGAGCTGAGGTTCCCCTTTTCTAAGTCTGTATGTTCTAGAAAAGAGGAAGCTGCTAGTTGGTAAATAAGTTTATCATCACAAAAGTTATTAGGTGAAAAGTCACATAGACATTTGCTTAGTGATCCTAAAAGAATACATTTCATGTAGCTGATAACATATACACAATCTTCTTCTGACATTCCTGTATGTGTAAGCCTGCATTATCACCACTTATTCTAGAAATCAAAAAGAAATCAAACATTTTCTACTCCTAAAATCTTCACTAGTTTTCCCCAAAGCATGTCTTTTATTCAACGTGTCCCACAGTTTCCCTTTAAGTTTTGTAAACAGCTTCTTATGAACACCGGCATTTTATCTTCTAAGCAGGATTCAGTTCATTTTAATCCTTTAACTTAAACATGAAAATAACAATTTCTGCCTCAGTTTTACCATATCTAAATTATCAAAAACCCCAAAAGTCATAAAATGATCCTAAAACCCCTTTCAAATTAACTCTTAAATCCCCCTTTTTGACATATCTTATGTGTCAAACTCAAAATCCTTCACTCGAGCTTAGGAAATTAAAAGAAAAGGTTAGTCATATCATTTCTCCAAACACCTCAGCCATCCTCCTCTCAGGTATATCTGCTCCGGCCCTGCAAACCTGTGTTTAAGGGATAAAATCAATTTAATCATTATGTCAGATCTTTTCGAACTCCTGGCTTCGTCCAGAGCCTGCATCCTTGGAACTTCCTAAAAACAAAACCTGTGTGTTAACCTGAACTTCACATTTCATACTCAGTTTTCCCCACTTATGATCCAATCTGTGTTATAAAAAGAAAACTTAAAACAGAGCAGTTATCAGTCATGTGTTTCTTCAGTCAATAGTAACATGAGTTATATCAAAAATGTTCCCCCTTTAGCATTTGGCATTCTCCCAACAATATAATGTAATAACATAATCTAACCCCAGTCAATAAAACAGAAATTTTCTCAAAACAAACATCAGCAACCCAAAATCAACATCGCCTTTCTCTTGCTGTGATGGCAAATTGTTTGCCCACATTTATTCATCCCCTCTTTAGTCCAATCACACACATTCACTCACCTACAGTCACGCAAGATATTTGCTGATAGTGGAGCCTCCCGCACAAATAATCAGATACTCAACTCTCAGCAAAATGAGCTCATTCATTTGTTTTACTTTTTTTTTTAGGAAAATAGTTCTTTATGCTTTTGGACTGGATTGGCTCGCTGCAATCCTTTTAGACAGAGACTCACAATCTGATCAGGTCCCCACAGGTAGCCTTCCTCAGCCAGTTATAATCTGGAAAGCCCACCTTATGTTTGTTCTCCCGGAAATTTTGTCAGCGCTGTTAGTTCACTCTTCCAGGCCTGCTTAGAACAAAAATGAGAAAAAGAGAGCTGATTATTAGCTCATCAAAGCACAAAACAAAATCACCTGACAGGTTTTTTCTAAGTGCACTGTTACAAAAATAATGGGCCCAATTCTAGACATGTCCATGTTTAATAAAACTCCCTCTATTAAAATAAAAATAACAACCTCAAAAATCTTAAACAATCTTAAATTTCACCCATTCAATACACCGAAAACCTCATCAAAAGCTGCACCGTTTTGCACACAACAGTGTTCCCCTTTAAACACTTTACCATACTTAGATTCAGCATAAGCTATAAACCCATTATAACAACATATCATCACTGAAGTATAAATTTCCTGTCCAAATCTGCACCTCTGAACAGACCTGACCACCGAAGAGAATTATCCTGTTGCTTTACCATTATATATTTCACCGAGTAATCCTCCTCAGTCACTGCTCTGTTTCCTCAATTGAAAGCCTCAGTCACACACACACACACACACACACACACACACACACACACACAGGAAGCTTCTTCGTCACCACTCACTCCAGCTAATTTGCATACTGAGTCATATCTCAACTTCAAGCTTTAAGTGTATTTTATTAAACATTCACACCATTCTATCACTCATAAAAGTAGCAAGCTGATTTTCATTGCATATGTTTGTGTTCTTAGCCAGGTTTAATCAAGGTCTATGCATTAATCTTCATGAGCTTGTCTTTGTAATGTTAATGCATTTTCTGTTTATGGGTGTGATTTGTAAATGTTTCTTTTTGCAGTGTTTCAGACCCTTCACAATTCTCCACTTAAACAGTCAGTTCTCTCTTCCCAAATTTGCTAACCCAAATTTTGATTTCCCACCTTAAATAACAGCATTCCTTGTCCTCAGCCAGGAGTCAGAGCTTGCTTTTCAGGTTCAGAGACACATCGCCCAGTAATATTACCCTAACTTTCTTCCGACCGCTGCATGTGGAAAATTGATCCAGGTCTGCTTTGCGCCTAAAAATAACACAACTGAGACATTTTATTATTATCATAAGTGCTTAAAGGACCCATTTCTCTCTCTCTGGTCAGAAATTCCAATTATGTCAGGTATGTAAGCGTGTTCTTCCTTGCGGTTATGTTAATTGAGTGTAAGCTGCTTTCTTCATTGCATATGTATTTTATAATCAGGTTTAATTCATGCATCTTTTCACTGAGCTCTGGATTCAAACTATCTCACTTCTGATTCTTTCCAAAAATAATTTCACATGTAACAATTTGTGTATGTGTGTTTTCTATTCATTCATCTAATCGTTAGTTCATGTATTTATTTTCCTCGGTCTTTCTCTTTTCTTTTTTTTTTTTTGATGTTGTGGACAATCCTAAACCTCCATGATTTAGCTTCCATTTTCAATCCAATTATATCCTGTACTCTCGCACTCGAACTCGTCCAGGCTTGACCTCTGACTGATCCCTTACCCTCTCCTCTCCTCTCTTCGCCTCAAAATCTCCAACAACACAGTCCCACTCAGATCTTCTGCTCCTCTGTTTCTTCTTCGTTGATCTTTCAGTCCTTTCTTTCAGGTTAAGTCCCAGCCTGGCAAAATATCACATTCAGTGCCTTCAAACAGTCATGTCACACTGTTCTTACCATCTTGTAGTTCATGATGTTGCATCACGTGCTTTCTTTCATGCTGCTGGACTCATCAGTCGTCGTCAGTGTTAATGCTTTACTTGCACTGTCTTTTGCCTGCTGTTAATTCTTCAAGTCCACGATGTTCTCTCGGTCTTCATCAGGAGATTAACTGTCCTTTGAGCTTCTTCTCAGGGTCGGGACAAAGTGAGAGGTCAAGCTGTAAAATTTTAGCCAAAAGCCCTGGCCTGTTTTCATCCCAATTGTGTTAATCTATTCTTTTGCCGCTGTTCTCATGTTTTCAGGTTGAGGAGAGTCCACCTGTATTGACACACTAAAACATGTAATTAATATCATTTTTTATTACTTTTTCTTAAAGCATTCAGTCTCTAATTCCTCTGTTTTCATGTTGCAACGTCTCTCATCAGCTCACAAGCTATAATCAGACTTCCTGTTTGACGCACACACACTGCAGTTTGCCTACGCACACTTCTCTCTCAGACTTCCACTTTTCCACTCACTCTCATATGTGTTATTATTATTTATTATTTTGTACAAATCACACAGAATCATTCAAATCGAGTACTCACAACATTCACACACTTAGAATCACTCAAAATACGTCTTCCTACGAGTATTTTATCAAACATGCTTTTTATAATCAGAAAGAGGAAGTGCGTATGTCCTCTTAAAAGAGAAGAGAAATAAGCACATATGCACTCAAAAAAATAAGTCATTGGATGAACGTAATTTTATCTTGCCACTTATATTCCATCTAAACAAATCATGTTATATTAATCCATCTTGGTTGTGTTGTGTCAACACGATATATGTGTGTAGGTTTAACATAATATTAACAGTAACATTCAATTAATTTGACTTTTGTTCAACCAACATGTTTGTACCACGTTAGTCTAATTAGATTTATTTAAATTCATCTTATATTGTTTAAACACTTTGGCACATCAAAAGTCAGTCTTGTTACATGAACTAGTAAAATATTTGTTTGTTACACCAATGATAATCTTGTTGAATGGATAAAATGTAACTTATGTCTGTAGTACATGTTGTATTCATATTACATAATGTTCAACAAAAATAAGATTCAACGGATTTACAGCAACTTCCAATCCACCCATCTTCTTATCTTTATCTGGGCTGCAGAAGTGATAGGGTAACAGGGGCAAGGTACAGACTGGACAGGTCGCTATCATACAGAGACAAACAACCATTTGCACTTCAACACCTTTGGGTAATTTAGAATATCCAGCTACCCTTACAACTGCATGACTTTTAACTGTGGAGGAAACCAGAGTACGCAGAGAGAACCCACTGCAAACTTCGCCTCATTGTGGATTTGAACCCAGGATCTTCTTGCTCTGAGGCAACAGCACGAACCACCATGGCATTAATCTGTCAATACAGACTTAACAAAAGTAGGAAAGCTATGCTTGATGATGCTTTATGTTGTTGTCCTTGACAAGTTAAACCATACGAAATAGTAACAGCATACACGTGGTGTGGTTGTCTGCCTCTTGTAACCCCACTGATTTTCCTGTGGTTTGACATCTATTGTGATCTTGTGGATTTCGTGAGCTGACTCAAAAAAGTGAAATTGGGTGGTTGTTACATGCACAAGATCCAAACTTGTAATTTGAACTAAATAATTCCATGTTTCTATGGTGAACGTAATTAAATCATGTAGCATCTGCATGAAATTCAGCAACGTAATTTGTTCTTGTTGAGATGACATCATACAATCTAGTAAGAGTGGCTGGATCCAGGCAACTAACCACTCTTACTAGATTGTATGATGTCATCTCAACAAGAACAAATTACGTTGCTGAATTTCATGTAGATGCTACATGATTCAATTACGTTCACCATAGAAACATGGAATTATTTAGTTCATATTACAAGTTTGGATCTTGTGCATGTAACAACCACCCAATTTCATTTTTTTGAGTGTGGGACAATTCTCCCCATCTTAGACGAAATGTGACCTTAACCCTTGCGCGTTCCTCGTGAAAAAAGTTACCATTTTGGGTAACTTTGGATTTTTGATTCTCAATATATCAGTCATTTTAAAGACTAGTTGCATGAAACTTGGTGTTACTGTCCCCCACCCTCTTCGCCTAGCTTTCATGTGGGGACGTAACAAAGTGTCTCCTTTTCTGACCCGTACACTTTTTGTTACTTCCCCCTCACCGCCTAGACCCCTCAGGGGAACGTAACACTTGGCCAGGATGTGCATTTTAGGATTATTTTTAAAATTCAATGATCCCCTCTATGGTGTGGTGTATAGTAAAGGAGATTCACATATGTGTTACCTCCTATATCCCTCGTACCATTTTGGGCACCATTGACTCCCATTATAATCACATATTTTCAATATACTGTAATCCTGACATGTGATAATGCTTTTCTCGTGAATACCTAATGGATCTAAGCCTCAGCCTTCAAAATAAAGGAAAAATAGGTTTTGGATCAAATGACCACAATATTAGGCATAGCACCACCATAGACATTTTCAGTGGTTTTGAATGCAGGACATGGTTATCTTACCTTGCAAAATGCATGACAATAAAACAGCTGACCACCATAAAATTGTAATGTGTGTGTGTGTGTGTGTGTGTGTGTGTGTGTGTGTGTGTATGTGTGAGAGAGAGAGAGAGAGAGAGAGAGACCAAAGGCCAAAGATGGTGCGTTTATGTTTTTTTTTGATCAGAGAGAGCCTCCTCTCTCTTATTGGATGCATGCATGTTGATTCAGGTGCACCTTTGAAGTTTATGAGAATACTTTGCAGCCTGGTCTTAGTGGTCATTTCTGCACAGACACAATGAAGCGTGCACTCAGTTTAGAGGAGGCTGTTGCTGCAGTTTTGCACTCTTCAGAAAGTGAAAAAGATACCACAAGCAGTGAAGATACTTCTGACAGCGAAGAAGAATTTTTGCCAGGCACCGAGGAGCTTTGCAGCTCGTCTGAGGAGGAGGAGGAAGAAGAACAGGAGGAAGAGACAAGACAGGAGGATGACCAGTGGAGATCTAAAAATGGAGAAATCATGTGGCAACCCACACATGAAGAGGTCCTGCCATTTTTTCCTCCTCCAATTTTACCCCCAGGACCAACCCATTATGCAATTCGTAGGATCAGCAGCCCTGTGAGCACTTTCAATCTCTTTTTTGCTGAGGACATTATGCAGCTAATCCTGCATTTCACCAACCTGCAGGGCAACAGGTCAGTAAAAGACTGGAAGGACATAGATGAGGAGGAGCTGCAGGTTTACATGGGGCTTTTGATTCTGGCTGGCCTGTACAGGTCTCAACATGAAACGACGACAAGCCTGTGGGATGGGGAGACAGGGCGTCTTCTGTTTCCTGCCACCATGCCAAAAAAAAGATTTGAGCAAATTAATCGGGCAGTAAGATTTGATGATCGTCTCTCCCGTCCAGGTCGCTACAGGGGGGACAAGCTGACTCCAATAAAAGATTTATGGAGCAAATGGAGCGACCGCCTGCCCAAATTTTTCAACCCAGGGAGGGATATCTGTGTAGATGAACAGCTGGTCCCTTTTAAGGGCCGCTGTTCATTCAAGCAGTATATGCCCTCCAAGATCTGGGCCCTCTGCGATGTGCAGACCTCCTATGCCTGGAGGCTTCAAGTGTATACAGGAAAGTCTGCATCAGCGAACAGAGAGATTAACCAAGGCATGCGGGTGGTGCTTGAATTGACAGAGGGGCTGCAGGGCCACACAGTCACCACCGACAATTTCTTTGCATCATTTCCTCTTGCAGAGGAATTGAGGAAGAGGAGGATGGCCCTGGTGGGCACGCTACGGTTGAATAAACCTGAGCTGCCCCCACAGCTTCTTCTGTCGTCTGTCTTTGCCTTTAGCCGCAACAGGGCTGTCGTATCTTACATCCCCAAGAAAAGAAAAAATGTTGTTGTGCTGAGCACCAGGCACCGTGAGCCACAAGTCCAGGACTTTGGGAAGAGAAAGCCCCACATCATCCTGGATTATAACAAATGCAAAGGGGCTGTAGATCATCTGGACCAGGTAAGCATAAGTCATTTATTTGCCAAATTGTTTACTGTTTCTCATTGTTATAACTGATAAAGTCAGATAATGTGATTATGATAGTTTTGATATGAGATGATAGTTTTAGACTATGATAGTTTTGATAGTTACAGAAAAGGGGGGGGGGGGGGGTTGTCTAGTTTGTCTCTTGCTTATGGCTGTATAAATCTATTCCTGTCATCTGATAATTTCTTTTTGTTTTGCAGGTTTGTGGCACCTACTCCTGTCGTCGGATGACATGTAGGTGGCCCATGTGTCTGTTCTACCACATGATCGATGTCAGCCTCTACAATGCTTTCATCCTATTCACCGCTGTCGACCCAGAGTGGAACAGAGGAAAGTGGCACTTGCGGCGTCTGTTCATAGAGCAGGTTGGCAGAGCTCTTATCACCCCCACCATGAAGAAGAGAACCTGCCTGCCCAGAACACCATTTGCTGCCAGCCTGGTCTTACAGGCCCAAGGCAAAGAGCAGCAGCAGGAGCAGCAGGAGCAGCAGGAGGAGGAGGAGGAGAAGCAGCAGCAGCGTCCCACGATAAGAAACCAGTGCGCATCATGCAAACGGCGCAGAAGAATCCAAATGACCTGCTGCAAATGTGGTGCCCTGGTCTGCAAAGTCCATTGGAAAATACTTTGTAGTTCATGTTATAAGATGTAAATTACATCTTTGTTCAGTTTGTTGTTTTGTTTGTTCAGCTCAGTTCAGTTTGTTTTTGCAATAAATTTTCATTGTTCCAAAAATAATAATGCATCCAAATCAGTGCTGTTATGAATTATTTACCCATTCAAGGCTGTAATAACCTCATGCCAAATATTTCCATTTGCAACTAATTTTTTGAAAATATTGCATATTATGGTTTTCCCCCCCCCCAAAAAACAGGGGTTTTTATGACAATAAAGCCATAAAAACCTAAAAAAATATTTAAAAAAATTATGAAAAACTTTATATCTGTGGTTAGGTCTGAAGTTGTTTAAAAGATCTGATGAGAAAAAAAAAAGAAAAAAAAATTCATATATGATATTGCTATATCACCTTTTGGATGGGGACCATTGTGGGTACCGAGGGACATGGGTGTAAATTTTGAGGGACGCACAAGGGTTAAATGTCCGTTTCTAAGTCATGTTCTTCTCTACACACGACTCTTGGCCTCCAGGGCATAAAACTTTGAACCTAATCTTTTACTTTAGCAGTGAATGAGACAGGATTTAGATTAGGTCTAGTTCTGGTAAAGTTCTAGTTCAATGAACATGTGTCGCAGTTTAAAATTAAAAGAGCAAGTAACTCACACCCAAGAACTGTGTGTGTGTGTTAATGTCTGTGTCCCTTCAAACGAAGAAAAGGTGAACATATATGCTGAGTTTTCCTCAATTTACACAAAAATATGACATTAAATATCCTTTTCTAATTCCTGTTCTTCTTTAAACACCCTGAATGACCTCCAGGTCATAACCTTTGGACTTATAACTCTGATATAAGTCCACACAGCGCACCAAGCACAGAGAAAATTCAACCTCAGTGCTTCAGAATTCTCCTCATAATTCAGAAACTGTTTCTGTCATTTATCTGCCCAAGAACTTCATCATATGGACCTCGCTGGGTCCAGTAATCTTCAGCACATGTATATCACTGCAGCCAGTGAAGATTTACACCCAGTTTCTTGTCTCAGTGCTCCCAGCATTCACTTATCAGATGGACCGCAGCCGATCCATCAATCTCAACACAATTGTGTGTCCACATTTACACAACTTATTCTTCACTTGTATCACAGCACATCTAGTAATATCATCAGAATTACTTCAACATGGTAAACATTGATTTTCCTTTAAAATCAACTTACCATTAAAACTCAAGATCACAGCTGACTCGATTCTCTGAAATCCTGAGTCAGTTAAAACACCTTGCTCAACTCACGGTGTCCTTTTCTCGGACTCCCTCGTCCGAGCTCACTCTTTTTACCCCGGCATCTCCACCGGAATGTTACGAGATCTTCCACTCTTACATTCAGAAGATCCCCTTCCCACTGTAATTCAATTCTCATAGACCCAAAAGTAAGCATATTATTTCCCTAGTCAAAAGTGAAGCCGTTCCTCACACAGTAATTCTTAATCCAACCTCAAAGTGAAACAAACACCCTTCGTGTTTTGAAACTAAAGAGAGGAAGGAACAGTGCCCAATTTTTAACTGCGCATGTTGTTACTAAACAACACACACACAGACACAGACCCAGGGCAATTCTTCCTGGATCATTTATCAACATCCAAACCAACACAGTCCGCATTGATTATTTTCAGGACCTCAGCGGATCCACCAAAATTCATGTAAATATATCAGCCATTCACTGATTTATTTCTTTTCCTCAGACCACGCCGGATCTGTTAATATCAACAACGCTGCACACTCAGAATTGTACAGCTGATTCTTCCCGTCAGACCGCGCCGGATCTGTTACTTCAGCACAATAAACACTGATTATCCTTCAAAATCAGTTAACCAAGAGCCACAAAACCATTTCTGACTCGATTTTCTGAACTTCTGTGCCACTTAAACATCCTGACAGCACCAGGTGTTTTCTGTCGGACTTCCTCGTCCGAAATTACTCTTTTTACTCACAAATAAGTGTCTCTCAAAATGATCCTTTTGATCATTAGCTGTTTTAAAACCAAGCCCACAACTCCCCTCCAATGTCTCAGAGCGGTGCGAGGTTCTTCAACCCCGTGAGTTTGACACTTATTAAACCATAAACTGACCAATAAACTCTTATATTCTCTTATTCTTAACATCTCATGTTACTTTTAGCACAGTACTGTCTTTTTCTCAAAGTTTCATTATCCTTACTTCAAAGCTTCTTTATTCTCAAGAATTTAGTTTTACCACTACTGCGCCAATTTGATAGTTAAGATCATCTACTCAGCGAACAGATAATTTAGAATTCAGCCAATTTGCACAAATTTGCTTATTGAACAGGTTTGTGCGTACCTTTTTAATCTTTTTAGACCGGTTCTCTGTTCGCCTCATATCAGATCCAACCTTCGGCCACATTTGTTCTCTCTGTTGCATGAAGAACCGGGCGGAAACACCAAATATTAAACCCGATTCCTTTTCCCCATGACAAAACAGAGAAAACCGACTCATAGTGTGTTAAAACTCATCCCCTCATCTTCCAGAGAGAGAGAGAGACCTCTGCATAGCTCAGACGCCAGTTGCAAGAACTCTCTAACATTAGAATCATAAGCTGTGTCTTATATGGTGTTATTTCGGTACTTTACACGTCACACAGTCTCACACATTGCTTATATGGAAAGTTCCTCTTTTCTGTGTCTTGATTTATTAATATGCCTTGTGCACTACAACTTCCTGTCTTTCAGTCTGGCTGAGCACTTATTTGTGAGTCAAAGGTGGCCTTGCTCTACAAGCCTTCATTATTAAAGTACATAAAACAAAAGAAATATTTTAATGTGTATCTGCTCATTATATTATTCCTAACAGGAGCAATTTAAATAGTGAGGACTGTGCTATGAAGACATCTTGTTTGGGGCTCATCACCTTAAAGGTCTTCAGTTATAATATTAATCAAATCCTTAAAAACTAACCTGTTGATATATAACACAGTCAAATACCTTTACTATTCCAGACATTTTATACAAACATCCAAGAATGCTTTAAAAATTAACAATAAGTGGACAGTCTGTAGGTACCTGGAAAACATTCAACAACCCAATAAGTTCTAGATGAAAAAAACTACTGTATCCAATCTATACCTCAAAAAACTACTCTACTATATTTGCAAGGTTTTCAACATTTTCAAGCACTTTGCCTACTCTGTTCCACATAATCCTCCTCTTGGTCTGTGATTCCACACATAGTCACTGTCAAAAGACCTGTCACCCAGCGCTCAAATGATTAAAGAAACACTTTTTAATCAGTATAGCATCCAGTCAGGTAAACTTATGGATTATTGATCTGGTCACTTAAGATTAGTTAACATTATGTTTTGGACCATCTGATGCCACCAGGTAGGGGGCAATACAAAATACTGAGTACCATTTTAAGTCGCTCCATTCTGAAAGACATTACCTTGCCGCGCCTTGCAGGAGAGGGAACACCAAACAGCTGGGCAGATTGAACAACCCTCCACACACTTTTATTGCTCACCTGATTTTGTCGCTCAGCTTGACTTCTACATCGCTTTGGAGACCAGAAGCTTCACAAAACACAACCACACATAGTTGTGATGGTGTAGAAAACTATGCACCACCTCCTTCTCCTGGACAATTCCAAGGAACTGGACTACTGGGAAGCAGTTCTCAATTCCCACCTCTAACTACTAACAGCTACTACTATTACTACTACTAACTGCTTATTCTACTACTTCTACTACTACTACTACTAATAATAATAATAATAATAATAATAATGACAATAAAGCCCCAGTAAATATGTTACAATAGTGAAATATAGCTATTAATAAAAAAATAATAATTTGAATTTCTTTTGAGTTACAAAAGAGATAACAGCAAAATGTAAAATAAAAGTAGATTGTTTATAGTCCTTTGTAATCCTTTATAGTTTTTTAATGCTAGAACAACCAAAGGAGTTATTTTAAACCAATGGAAACAATAATTATGACACATTTTGATATAAAGGCTCCTATAAGGCGATCGTGGCTCAAGAGTTGGGAGTTCGCCTTGTAATCGGAAGGTTACCGGTTCGAGCCCCGGCTCGGACAGTCTCGGTCGTTGTGTCCTTGGGCAAGACACTTCACCCGTTGCCTACTGGTGGTGGTCAGAGGGCCCGGTGGCGCCAGTGTCCGGCAGCCTCGCCTCTGTCAGTGCGCCCCAGGGTGGCTGTGGCTACAACGTAGCTTGCCATCACCATGTGTGAATGGGTGGATATGTAAAGCGCTTTGGGGTCCTTAGGGACTAGAAAGCGCTATATAAATACAGGCCATTTACCATTTATAACCATTAACATATGACCTATAACCGTGCCATTAACATTACTATTAAAAATATATGGGACTGTACTCAGATAAAAGATGAATAGCTGCTGACAGCTGAACCGGTTGCTCTGCATATTGTCTGAAGTAACATAGTATATGTGTGTCTTTATGTGCCAATCTATGGGTACATCAAAACTAAAACCACGAAATTTACTGGACAAAAAAAGCATTATGTGGAGTGAATAAATAAAAGTATATTTACGGTGGCCCCTAGAGACAAAACACGTAAAAACTCATAAGCACGTTAAAACTCATAAGCACGTACTCTGAAACACGTGCAAACTCCAAAACATGTAAAAACTCTAAAGCACGTACAAACTCAGAAGCACGTACAAAACACAACAGAAGTGCTCCAGAATGCTAGGGGCAGTGTTGAGCTTTTGATACCTAGTGGCTACACAAGCCAGGAAGTACCAACAACTGGATTTGGTGTGTGGTAGTAACAGGTAAATGAACATTTCTTTAAAATTATTTGAATATATATGAGTGCTTGTGTATAAATACACAAACAATACACATATGCTTTCAATTGTGTAATTTAAGGTAGCTCTGTTTTGGAAGGTCAGTTAACGCTAGAAATGTGTTTTGGAGTTTGTGCGTGTTTTGGACTTTGTGCGTGCTTTGTCTCTAGGGGGACCGTATATAGTTATATGTAAACATATGAATAAATCCACAATTTTTTGCATCAGTAATTTCTTTTGTCGTTGATAATAAATTAAAGCAACAAAACAACCTGAAGAGCTGGTTGGGAGCCGAAAGAGCCGTTTCTCCAAAAAGAGCCGGAATTCCCATCACTATTACCAACAGTGAAAGTGTAACCCCGCAACTGTCAACAACAGCGCAAGTGGAAGTGAAAAAAAATGGCTTCTGCTATGAATCAGGGGCATTGGCTCGAACTCAGAAATACTGTGGATTGTATGTTTATGCAAGTGCACCTTTGAAGTCTGTGAGAATAATTTGCAGCCTGATCTTACTGGTCATTTCTGCACAGACACCATTAAGCGCACACTCAATTTAGAGAAGGCTGTTGCTGCTGTTTTGTGGTCTTCTGAAAGTGAAAAAGAGTTGCACTAGCAGTCGAGATTTTTCTGACAGCGAAGAAGGGGAGGAATTTTTGCCAGGCACTGAGGAGCTTTGCAGCTCATCTAAACAGGAGGAGGAAGAGATAAGACTGGGGCATGACACTCAGTGGAGATCGAAAAATGGGGATATCATGTGCTGTCCCACACATGAAGAGGATTAGCAGCCCTGTGAGCGCTTTTTATCTTTTTTTTTGCGGAGGACATTATGCAGCTAATCCTGCATTTTACCAACCTGCAGGGGAAGAGGTCAGTAAAAGATTGGAAGGACGTAGGTGAGGAGGAGCTGCGGGCTTACATGGGGCTGCTGATCCTGTACAGGTCTCAACATTAAGCTACAAAGAGCCTGTGATGGGGTGACAGGACGTGTTGTTTTTCCTGCCACAATGTCACAAAAAAGATTCCTGCAAATTAATCTGGCCCTAAGATTTGTCTTTCCCATCCAGGTCGCCACAGGGGGAACAAGCTGGCTCCTATAAAAGATATATGGAGCAAGTGGAGTACCAGCCTGTCCAAACTTTTCAATCCAGGAAGGGATATATGTGTGTATGAACAGCCGCTCTTCATTCAAACAATATATGCCCTTCAAACCTGAAAAAAATGGGCTAAAGATCTGGGCCCTGTTTGATGTGCAGACCTATGCTTGGAGGCTTCAGGCGTACACAGAAGTCTGCATCATCAAACAGGCAGGTTAATCAAGACATGCAGGTGGTGCTTGAGTTGACAGGCTGCAGGGCCACAAGGTAACAATGGACATTTTTTTACGTTATTTCCTTTTGCAGAGGAATTGAGGAAAAGGAGGGTGGCCCTGGTGGGCACTCTGAGGTTGAACAAACCTGCCCCCACAGCTGCTCAAGATTCAACACAAAGAGGTACTGTCCTCTCTTTGCTTTTAGTTGCAACAGGGCTGTGGTATCCTATGTGTCAAAGAAATCAAAAAATGTTCTTGTGTTGAACACTAGGCAAGTGAGCCACAAGTACAGGACTCTGGCGAGAAAAAGCCCCAGAACTTCCTGGACTATAACAAGTGCATAGGGGCTGTGGATCATCTGGACCAGGTAAGCACAATTATACAGCTTCAATTATCAATTGTTTGCAAATTATTTACTGTTACTCACTGCAATAACTAATAAAGCCCCATCAGTTATCTGATAACATAAATGTGTAGGGTACAGTTTGATGCCCACAGGCAGAAAGAATCTATTTTCTATGGCTGTATAAATCTATTCATGTCATCTGATCACTTCTTTTTCTTTTGCAGATTTGTGGCACCTACTCCTGTCGTTGGCAGACACGTAGGTGGCCCATGTGTCTGCTGTATCACATGATTGACATAAGCTTTTTTGCACTACAGGCACAGGTTGGCGGAACCCTTATCACCCCGACCATGGTGAAGAGAAGCCACCTGCCTAGAACACCGTTTGCAGCCAGCCTGGTCTTACAGGCCCAGGGCAAAGAGCAACAGCAGGAGGAGGAGGAGCGTTCCAAAAAGCTGAAGCAAGGCACATCGTGCAAACAGCGCAGAAGGATCCTAACCAACTGCTGCAAATGTGGTGCCCCTCTCTGAAAATCCATCTGAAAACACTCTGTGGTACATGTTATAAAATGCAAATTACATCTACACATCAGTTTGTTCAGCTCAGTTCAGTTTGTTTTTACAATAAATTTCGTTTGTTCCAAAAAATAATAATGCATCCAAATCAATGTTGTTATCAATTATCGACCTATTCAAGGCCCTAATAACCTCATGCCAAATATTTTATTTTGCAACTAACTTTTGGAAAGGTGTGAATCATATAGACCAATCAGCCTCATCAATGTTGATGCTAAATTACTCTCCAAGCTATTAGTAAGGAGGCTTGAGGTCATTCTCCTACTGCTTATAAACCCTGATCAAACAAGCATATTAGACGACTATTAAATATTATACAATACTCGAATCAGACAAATTATAATGCCTATGTTATATCCTTAGATGCCAAAAAGGCATTTGACAGAATCGAGTGGACATACTTATTTAATGTATTAGAAAGATCTGGCTTAGGGTGAGGGTTTTGTGAAGTTTTAATCCATCTAATAAACTTCCAGAAGCTTGTGTCATAACTAATGGTGTACAATCATCAGTGTTTCCACTGCAAAGAGGTACGAGGCAAGGCCATCCCCTGTCTCCTCTCCTCTTTGCATTAGCACTTGAACCTCTAGCTGAGGCCACTCGCCAGCATGGTATAACAGTGGGTGGAACAAATCATAAGATAGCATTGTATGCTGACGATATTTGGTTGTTCTTATCAAAACCATAACAATCAATACCAGCCATTATGTATATATCAGTTCAGCTCATTCTCTGGTTATAGAATTAATTTTGGGAAATCAGAGGTCTTGCCGCTGGGTGAACAGATTAACTCTTTGCCAGATATTTCGAATCCCTTTCAATGGTCCCCCAGTGGCTTTGCATACCTTGGGCTAAACATTCCAACAGTTCTTAAAGACTTATGGAAATTGAACTTATCACCAGTTATAATAAACATTAAGAAAGATTTAGATAGATGGCAAAAATTGCCGCTTTCTCTTATGGGGCGAGTGAACTTAATTAAAATTAATACTCTCCGGCGCTTATTATATCCCCTACAAATGCTACCTGTATGGATAACCCATTTAGTTTTTTTGTGATATAGAAAAAGTCTTTTCAAAATGTATCTGGTGTGGCAAGAAACCTAGATTAGGGATTGGAATTTTACAACTGCCTACAGATAGGGGAGGCTTAGGCTTACCAAATTTAATTTTTTATAATTGGGCATGTCATATTTTTATGGGAGTGGCTACATACTTATTTAAATTCTTACTCTCACCTAGACTCTTGGTCTACTTCACTTTCTTCCCTTTGGAGCTTAGTTGTCTGCGACAAAAACAAAACAAAACAAAAAAAAAAAAAAAAAACACAGTACAAAATCATACACCGCCCATACATAGCTCCTAATGTTTTGCATAAGATCACACCTCATATTTTCCCCTTCTGTAGTAAATGTCAAAAAGAAACTGGCACTTTTTTTCATTACTTTTGGGAATGCAAATTAATCAAAAGATTTTGGAGCTCCATATCTCAAGAACTAAGTAATATTTTTAAGAATCTGCTCCAAAGGGACCCCGGATATTTTCTTCTCGGCCTACCCTCAAAAGAATTAACATTAAATCACTCGCAGCGCAAACTGTGTGATAAACTATTGCTGTTAGCTAGGAAATGTATTCTCATTAACTGGGTTAAGGATAAACCTCCCACTGTGTCTTTGTGATACAGGGAATTATTTAAAATTATTCCTCATGAAAGAACTGCTGCCGTTTTAGAAGGAAATGAGGATCTGTTTCTCAATGTTTGGTCCCCTTTGCTCTTTTATTTGGCAAATGATTTGTCCCAACTGTTGAGGAGAGGTGGTTACTTTTAAGATGTCCTCAGGTAAATAGGAAGTGAGCGTAAAAGACAACAGTTCACTCTTGTAGTTTATCTTTTTTCTGTTTTTAAATCTGTGGGTAAATGAATGAAAATATATTTATTTTCTTTTTCCCCCCCCTTTTTTTTCTTGTTTTCTTTCTTTCTTTTCCTTTTCCCCCATATGAGTATTTACACAGGTATATAATGACTTTAATGTATTTCCTCTGGGGGTTTTTTCTCTCGTTTGTCTGCTCTGTTATGTTTTTATACTTTTTGTCATGGTTGGCTGTGTGGCAGGCAGGCAGGAGTGGTGGACCCAAAATGCAGGACTCTTTGGAGACGAGATTTAAACTGAAAATGCAGCGTTATTGCTGGATAAAACTTCTACATGAAATAAGACTCAAAAAGCAAAACAAAACTCGAAACTGAGGTGTTGGAGGACTGGACATCATGAACACACAGCAAGATGAAGGTACAACGCGACAGGGAGCACAGGAAAACACAGGGCTTATATACACAGGGGAGTAATCAGGGAATGGGCAACAGGAGGGAGACACAGCTGGGAGAAATTAGGCTAACGAGACAGGGGAGAGGTAAAACTGAACACACTGACATCAGACATGAACTTTCAAAGTAAAACAGGAAACAAGAAACCATCACACACACAGACTCAACACTGAGAAGCAGACAGAAAATAACACATGGAACTCAAACTATACATGAGGCAACAAATCCTTAACACGAATAAACAGAAACATAGAATTCCAATAACAATCAAAGCACAAAAGTATCAAAGGGCAGCAAAACATCAGAAACTCAAAATGCTGGGTCGAACTGACCCAGAATCGTGACACTTTTCCTGATAATGAATAAAAACTGTTAAAATGAAGAAAAAAAAGACGTCAGTGGAAATTGCAAACAGTGCATACATGGCATTCCTGATCGATGTAGACACAGACATCGCCACAGAAGAATGCATCACTGTGTACGCTTATATCTTGCGAAAAGGAAGACCAGCGAATTTACTGATTGGACACATTGAGGTCAAGCATGCCCATCCCCAAGGTGAGCCATGTCATGTCACACAGCCAATATCATCAGTATGCCTTAAATGTTGTTATTGCATTAACCATATATACCATATTCTTGTCATTGAAAATTATAAATAGCAATAACACATGAATATAGAAAATTAAACTGAAAAAGACTGCATTGTAAACTCTTGACCTTTCTTTATTTGTTTAGGAATTTATGCTGCCTCAAAGAAAGCATTTGCTGCTCTTGGGGACCAGTGCAGTTACTGGTTGGAGAAAATCATTGCTCTGGGGGCTAATGGTGCTGCTGTTAATTTGGGCAGCAAAGGGGGTGTCATAGCCCATCTGCAGCAAGAGGCAGGTGACCACATTTTGCCATTCCACTATATGCCTCACAGGTAAGACTAGAAGACAAGATATGCCTGACACTCTAAAGTCACTGTGGGTTAATTTCTTTTATAGAGCAGATATATCTACATTTAAAAGTTTACTGTCTTTTCAGATTGGAATTGGCAATGTTGTCAGTTCAGAGGGACATTCCAATTATCAGGCAGTTGTATGACCTTGTCCATTTAATTTGGAAAACGTATCATTTCAGCCCACAATCAATGAGAGACCTCAGCGTGAAGGGGAAAAGGTGGCTCCCACATGTTTCAAGGGCACTGGAGACCTTTTTGAAACCAGGGCAGTTCACTGCTGTGTAAACTCTTGACCTCAAAGCTGGCAAAAGATGGTGTTGCTGCCACCAAACTTAAAAAGTAATGGATGCAACAATCCAATCCACTGTGAAAAATTTAAAAGCAAGATTCAGTAGTCTCCTGCCAAAGCTGTCAAATGCTTCAACATTTTCAATCATGATAGCTGGCCAGAGAACCAAGAGGATTTAGTGGATCATGGTACTGATGACCTTGCTTTTCTCGTGGATCACTTCTCCACAGTTCTGAGAAGGTAGCTGGTGGATTGGTACGATATCATATGTGGTGGTCGTAGATATGTTGTTCATGTGATCACTGATTAGCCGTGTAATCCAAATCATTTTCAGAAATGGAGTAAATGCTAGTGATGTGTCGTTCGCGAACGAAATGGCTCTTAGAGCCGGATCTTTGACGTGAACGACGCAAGCCGGGTCCTTATTGTGAGCCGTGGTTTTTTTTTTTTCTCTCACCCTCTCGCTCGCACTTTTTTTCCGCTTCACTCCGCAGGTGAGCCTTGTGCTTTACGCTGGGCGGAGGGGGAGGGGCGGTAGTTACACTCAGTAGTACAGGAACAGAGCGGGAGAGAGAGAGAGAAAGAGAGCCAGGAACAACAATGTCACATTAGAAAGGTATAGTAATCATCCACAACTATTTTCAGTTGTGGATGATAAAGGATTCAGAAAGTTTATTCATGCAGGCCCATATGACAGAGAATATGCATCTTCTTTTTGTTTTCATATTTTAATTTATATTTAATTGTGTTGTGGTTTGCAGTGTTTTGTGTTGTTTCACTTTAAATTTGTTTAAAAGGAAAAAGCTGAAAATTTAAATAGTTAAAAGTTGAAGTGTGAATAGTTGGTTTTTGTACTATATGATTTATTTATTACATTTTATGTGGAGTGAATAAATAAAAGTATATTTACGGTGGCCCCTACAGACAAAGCACGTGCAAACTTCAAAACACGTAAAAACTCAGAAGCACGTAAAAACTCCAAAACACGTAAAAACTCAGAAGCACGTAAAAACTCCAAAACACGTAAAAACTCAGAAGCACGTAAAAACTCAGAAGCACGTAAAAACTCCAAAACACGTAAAAACTCAGAAGCACGTAAAAACTCCAAAACACGTAAAAACTCAGAAGCACGTAAAAACTCCAAAACACGTAAAAACTCCAAAACACGTAAAAACTCAGAAGCACGTAAAAACTCCAAAACACGTACAAAACACAAAAGAAGTGCTCCAGGATGCTAGGCGCAGTGTTGAGCTTTTGATACCTAGTGGCTACACAAGCCAGCAAGTACCAACGACTGGATTTGGTGTGTGGTAGTAACAGATAAATGAACTTTTTTTTTTTTATTATTATTTGAGTATATATGAGTGCTTGTGTATAAATACACAAACAATACACATATGCTTTCAATTGTGTAATTTAAGTGATCTAGGTAGCTCTGTTTTGGAAGCTCAGTTCATGCTAGAAATGTGTTTTGGAATTTGTACGTGCTTTTTGGAGTTTGTACGTGTTTTGTCTCTAGGGGCCACCGCATATATTTATATATACAAAATATAATATAAATAAAAGCACTTTTTTTACATTAGTAATTCCTTTTGTGCATAATTTTATATTATTGTTAATAATAAATTAATTAAAGCAACAAAAAAACCTGAGGAGCCGGTTCGGAGCCGAAAGAGCCGGCTCTTTTCAGTGAGCCGAACCGAAAGAGCCGGTTCTCTAAAAAGAGCCGGAAATCCCATCACTAGTAAATAAGAGTTTGTAAGTTTGAAGCTGTTAATTGCCAGGATGCTCAAAGACAAGACCTACCTCAGCCTTTGGGAGCTCATGTTGAGCAAAGAGCCGTACTGCTCAGAGTACAAGGTCAGTTTTGGTTGATGTTCTTTCCTAAGATTGTGTGAGTTTTGCTATCTAACGCACAGCTTAAATAAATCTCTTGAATGCATTTTTCTCTCAGAACATCCTGCATCTTGTACACATTATGCTGCTCCTACCTGTCTCAGCTGCTGTATGTGAAAGAGGGTTCTCTGCACAGAAGAGAATTAAATCAGAAAACAGAGCATCCCTTCATTCAGAGGCAGTGGATGACCTGATAAGAATCAGTGTGGAGGGGCCAGGTCTGGAAGATTTGATAGTAAATGGCCTGTATTTGTATAGCGCTTTACTTAGTCCCTAAGCACCCCAAAGCGCTTTACACATTCAGTCATTCACCCATTTACACACACACACACTCACACACTGGTGATGGCAAGCTACATTGTAGCCACAGCTTCCCTGGGGCGCACTGACAGCACACTGATGCTAGAGAGAGCGTGGCAAGCTGGTTCACCCAAGGCGAAAGATCAAGAAAGCCAAATTACAGGAGCTGGCCATCTGAGGTGCATGTGACTGCAATGGAAGACATCCATAAGATATCAAGTTGTTCGGATATTGAAATGTTCAGCTTGAATCCTTTGAAACTTTGAGGGACTTTTAATTTAGATTATTTTTTAATTTAATATATCTGGAGGTGTTTTAAATTTGTTTAAAATGTTTAAATGTCAGCTCAGTGAAGCACAGACACATTTAAGTTATCTTTCTTGCAGAACTTTGCTACAAATAGCTTTGTGTTAAAAGGTGGTTAGTTAATCATTTACAAATCAATATTGCCTCTATGGACAGCAATTTAAAATAAAACAAAAAAACATGAACATGTAAAACTGCGGCGTTAAGCCATGCGATTGAAAAATTTGGGTGCGTCCGATTTTTGTGCTGGAATGCCTAAGAAAAAAAGTTAGGCGCACCTGGATGACTGAACATGCATCAAACGCTGAATCTGATCCATTAAAAACATGTAACATTTAGACTATGTCCACACATACAGGGGTATTTTTGAAAATGTGGATTTTTCTATGCATTTGGGCCTTTGGTCCACAAGTAAATGGTGTTTTGGGTCCTGAAAACTGAAACTTTTAAAAACTCCTGCCAGGGTGGAGATTTTTCAAAAAATCTGTTTTTCTCGTCCACACGTAAACGCAAAAACTCAGATTTAGTCATACAGCGTCAAAGGTGTGCGCCTTTTTTGATGTGACGCTGTGGCCCCGTTATTGTTTACATGAGATAAATTTCTATAATAGTGGATTGAAACAAAAATACTGTTGCTGCTAATCTGACTATCTGGAATTTTTGCATGCTTGCATATACACATGCAGTTACTGTCTCTACATTTAGAAAGACAGAGGCATCAGAGTAAACTTCAGACAGGACTTCTACATTCAACACAGACATTGTCACAACCCAAATCCGGAAGTCGGTTTTGAATAAATTTTCTTTTTAAAAAAAAAAAATTAATTTATGTATGCTGTATGCATTTGTTCTTTCCAAAGTTGTGAGTCTACAACAACTAAAATACAGTCTTTAGTTATTAACATTTGGAATGACCAAGGCACTTGAAAACTAACACAAAATTAGCTGGCCTTCAGAAAAACCAGAACTTTTCAGGAGTACTAAAGGTTTTGCCTCCTTAGTATATTTTGTCATTAGTATAATAAGAAATACATTCTACATGTGTCAAGTCGGGTGCGAATATTTGCTGTGTAGTAAAACTGAGACATTAGTCATTAAAAATGTTTATTTGAAAAAATATATAAATTCAATAACAACAACATTAAACATAAATATATAAAATTTAACTATTTACAGAAAGACAGGAACAAAAAGGACCCAGCTTGGAGTGGAAGAGCCTCAGGGAGAATGAGGAGAAAAATAAGAACATTGTTTCTGCCCTGGAGAGCTGCTGCCTCATCAGAAAACTACTGATCGCTAGGGTCCAATGTTTCCAAATTTAACACAGCTGTGCTGCTCTCAAAAACTAATTTGTGCATTTGGAATTTCACAAATTCTCGTGTCTGAGGCGGCATGCTCTCCAGAGCAGGAGCAAGGCCAAGGAGGAAATACTCCGTTGGAGACTGGCATGGCCTCTTCAGGGACTCCAGGATGGCCAGCTCCACCGCCGATCGACCATCCTGGTACCCGTCCCTCGACCGCTTTTGAGCTGTCCTCCTCTGTGGGCCTGTAAAACAGCACAAAACACAAAGAATTGAGAAGGCTGCTACTAGATTTTCATTTTCAAAATTGAAAAAAAAAAAACAGGATATGAACAGATTGGTTGTGAATATTTAGTAAAGGTGATCACCAGGGAATCCAAGTGACTAAAAAGCTATCAGTGCTTGATGTACATACCTGTGGGTGCAGCAGCAGGAGTGGAGGGACCAGGGACTGGGGAGCCAGAAGAAGCATCAGGGGGGATGGCTCTGCTGCAGAATCAGTTGACTCTATCAAGACAATATTAAATGTTAACAGGTTGAAAACAATAGTCATTCAGAAATTATATACAGTGGTCCCTCATTTATTGCAGCACATGAACAATAGTCGCAGTTCTCATAAGTTCATTCTCAAAGTGCAAACCTTTGTCGATTTTTAAACGTAAAAGTTTTATTATGCCGCGCTTTTTCTCCGTCTGTGGCGCCACTTTTGTGCGCCTTTTTCCCTCGCAGTGCAGGTGTCTATTTCCGAATGAGGGTCATAGTTATGAGTGTCTTTGTGCTGTTTTTGCTATTGGACGTGATGGTTATCAAAACCAAACATGGTAAATTTGGCGCAGGAGACACGACACGGAGGAGATTTGTTAATCAGGCTGCAGAATGCAAGGCGCATTGTTGAAAGCTGTACGGTGCACAAAAAAAAAAAAAAAAAAAAAAAAAGCGAAAAGGCGAGGCAGTGACGGATGAACTGCGGGGCCACTGTATACTGTTTATTAATAAACAAAATATATTCCTATATGACAACACGCATAAATTAACTGCCACATTAATTCATTGTAAACATACCTTCAGACTGAAACTCCCCTGCTGCCTCTCCGGGCTGTCCATCGTCCTCGGGGGCGAAGTTCTCCACGGTCTGCACCATATTGCCGCTAGCCTTCTGGGGGGTGAGGAAGGGGTCCAGAAACCCCATGACCACGTAAAATTTCCATCTCCTCCCCGATCCTGCTGCAGACCCACTCCTCTTCTCCTTCCATGTCCTCTTGTCCTTATTATACGTGTCCCTGAGGCTCTTCCACTTTTTCCTGCAGATGTCCTCTGAATAAACACATTATCTTGTTAGCGGAAAGGTATTTGTACATCAGTGGGAAAATAGCGGGACAGTAGGCATGCTTGCTAGCTTTTGCGCGGCTTCATCGGGTCAGTCTGAAAATTAAAAAGAAGACCAGGTTGCCCGATCTCCTCACTTATGTGCCTCCAAGCTAGGTCCTTTTTATTCCTGTCCCGGTAGAAGTAGCAGCTAGCATCGTATAGTTCTGGACGATTAGCCACTGCGCTGATGAGTTTTTCCTCCATACTGAATGAAGAATGAAGAGCTTTGGTTTGATCTGCCCCTTTGACCTGGTTACAGCCACGTCACCAGGCTCCTGATTGGTTGTCACGGCGCGATTTGACGCTGGAGTTCAAATTTTTCCAACTCGAGCGGTAGAGGCCAAACACGCGTATGCACAAAATGCAACACAAAAACTGACGCGTGTGGTTTTTTCCACTCTTGAAAACTAACACAAAATTAGCTGGCCTTCCAGAAAAACCAGAACTTTTCAGAAGTACTAATGGTTTTGTGAGGGTACAAAACCCTGTTTACTCTTTCCCTCTTTCAGGCTTCTAGACTTCGGATGGGCCATCATTAAGTTTTTAACATTTACATGTGGACAGAGAAATTTTTCAAAACTGTTCGTGTGGATGGGATTTTTTTAAAAACCGAAAACGGAATATTACTTTTTTCAAAATTACCTGTGTACGACTGTACATAGCGCATTTATTTAAAATGCGGTAAATAACGATGCACAATTAATCCCCGTGCTCCCCAAGACTCCCGTGCGTGTCTTCCAGTGGTGTCCGTGTTCGTGCTCCCCGCTGTCGTGCCCTTCCTCTCCACGTTCCTCCTGTAGGAAAACAATAGAGGCAGACGTTAAACACTGACCCCCGCGGGCACACACACGATCGACACTTCTTAACACACACTGACTTGGGAGTCTAACGCAATGATCCCACGTCGGTGGGAGCTCCAAGACTCTCTTAAGTAGCTCCCCCGATGAGGCCTGATCAGCAGCAGGTGTGTGGCTTCGGGTGTGGCCAGTCCCCTAGCAGGGCCACACCCACCAGACCTGAAGGCGCCTGTAAACAAGGGTTCAGATACACCTGCACCCATACACACACACACACCATATTGATATCTACAAGGACGGAGAAGAGGGGGCAGCAAAACACCAAAAATACATATAATATAACAGGTCCATGACTGCCCAGGGATCCTGGGTCGCTCAGACCCAGAACCCTGGCAGAATTGTCTGGAAGACTGGAGCAGTGGAGTTACAAGGTCCCAAAAAGATCACATAAACAGATAAAACAAAGGCGACAGGCTCAAAATGTCAAATACTCCAAAAGGTAACTTTTGGTTTATGACGATTATAATCAGGAGCAACAGGATGATAAAGACAAAGGAATCGGAGAATAATGACTCTATTTTAAGATTATTCATCATTAGTCAGCAATAACTTTAGAACGACAGATAAATATGAATCTTAAAGTTACAGCATGTCCACAGAGTCATTATATATGCTGGATAGATCTGTGTATTTATTATACAACTTCAACACAAACATTTATAAATTCATTTCATCACTTTTGTACAGTAATATTACAGTGGAACCCCACCTTATGAATACCCCATTTAACGAAAAATTCAAGTACGAAGGCACTTACCGGCAATATTTCTGCCCGTGTTACGGCAAAATGCCCGCATAGCGATATCCGCTGGCTCTGATTGGCTGAGCCCACAATGCCTTCCGAATCATGTGACAACCCCATTGCTTTCGTAGTTGCGCTTCGCTGTTCCACTTGAACAACGTATTTTTGTTGCAGTTAGCAATTGGCCTATTGCCTATTTTCCACTCAAAAGGCGCGAAAATTTACGAAAGTGTTCGACTTATGAAAGACCCTCGAGAACAAATTAATTTCATAAGTCGGGGTTCCACTGTGTATTAAACAATTAGATTTACACTGTAAAATGTAATATTATGTTTAATTAAAAATATTAATTAGGCTGAACTCAATTTTTATCAATTTGTTATTAGAACTCCATTTAAATAAGTTACCAGTACTTTTTAAGCAAAAACGCTGATAAACTCAATTTACTTGAGTTCGATTAACTTAAAAAAAATTGTTCTTAGAACTCTACACAGAATCTGTGTTTTCTGACTTATCTTTATTGAGTTTGTATGATTCCACTGTTCAAAGACACACAGGATGTATTTTTATAGATAGTTTACATCTTAGTATTGAAATTTTTGAACAAATATCAAACAGAAGAAACAAATAAGCAGTGTATATAAGCATGCAATTGCTGCATGATTTCCAATTATTTATTAATGGTTAATGATTAATACAAACTAATTGTTTTTTGAATCTTTAAGTCGGTGTCTTTCTTTTATAGTAATTTTCATAACACCACATATCTTAAAATGCATTACTAATTTCAGCTCAGTTTGAAATGTTTTCAGCAAATTGTAGGTCAATCAAATGTCTTCAATCTCTCAAATAAAACAAATCTGATGTTGTGGTTTCATAGATATATGGACAGACAAAGAAAAAATGGCATCAGAGTGTCAGCGGAAGGATAAAATAGGTCCTCCACCTAAAATTGGTGCAGATGAATCCGCTGGGACTTTGCGCTTAGTCTATTCAGGAACATTCCTGACCACACCCTGGTGCAACTGGACGGTACTTCAGCGATACTACTCGTTATTGTCAGTATCACCACAATTTTTGCCCTCGGTTCACTGCTTTGGTGAGTAAATTGTTTTTTCTTGCAGTATGGTTTGGTATCTTACAGTTTCTTGTAACTCAGTTTTAGGTTAGCCATGATATTTAGCGATAATGTTAGCCTAGCTTTTAGCTTGAACCTATACGGATAGGGGTTTTTAGGGACTTCATTTCCATCCTTACAAATTATGGCAATATCCACATAATTCCTTATTTCTCAAGGCTGAAATAATGGAAGTGGAAAATCACATTTTGATTTTTTTTTCTTGCAAATAACTTCTTGGCAAGATTTATTGAAGGCAATTTTGAGTATCAATAACGTGTTTATTGTGAATTTAAGTCATTCTGTAACAACCTCGGCCATTTTTACATTTAACAAAATCATTCTTGTCTGAAAATCTTTTGGCAGGTTTGATGCCATTAGCTGTCTCCGGCTAAAGAAAGAGTATTATTTCAAACTTGTTAGCCACGCTTCTTGGTGCGGCGTATCCTATCCCAGAATTCATAGCGCGGCCCAGCCAATTCCAGTTTCCAACAATGGCGGCAGCTACTTAGTTTTAATATTACTTTTATTACTCTTTCTGCATCAGAAAATAAACTTTTCACATATTTTCAGTCGAGAATATAGCTGTGTAAACTTCAAATATCTGCCCGGTTTATCAAGACATCACATATTTGCAAAAGTGCTCCCACGTTTTCGGAGACGTCTGTTACCCTCCAGCTCGATAGTTAGACGGGGGTTCAAGACTCACTAGAGCCGGCAAGAACAGCGGACTCCGGCGCATTGTTTTCAAACCCCCCGCGGTCTTTCGCTACTCAAGTTAAACATGATCTATAAGTCATTTAGATAACTATATTGTTTGGCTTTTATTAGTGTTTTATTTGTTCCTGAGTAAATCGGTTTGGCTGAGATTAAAGTTATAGTTTTCACACAGTTTTTAAACAGAAAACTGATTAAACAGAAGTGTGAGATAGTCAAGCGTTTACTCCAATGTTCTGTTATGTATTAGCGAGGAAGGAACAGACGGCTGAGTTTATTAAACTCAACTGAGACAGCTGGTGACGTAAATCTGAAGGCTAGACCAGCCCATTTCACCAAGCTATTGCAGGACATCACTTGCACGGCCAACATAGACCGGGTTCTCCTGGGTTTTGGGGCAGACCTTTGGTGTTCGGCTGTATAACAAGTTCACAAGAGTGTGGAGAACTAGTCCGAGTTAATAAGTGAAATCCAGAGCTGAATCTCATGGGTTTCAGGAGCAGAGCTGAGGATGTAAGAGGTTGCAGACTGAGGCAGAGCTGTGTGGATGTAGAATAGGTGACAGGCCCATTGGAGGCAAATGTGGCTAATTAAGTTTTACAGTCGTACTTTTCAGATATTTCTTAATGTTTTTTGTTTATTATGGCCCACTACAAGGTTAGTTTTGTGTTGTTTATCAGTACTTTTCTGCAGGGGAGCATACTCATGTCTAGTAATTATGTTTTAAACATCTGCAGTTGTATTTCTTTGAGGACAATTCCTACTTGTCAAAAAGAGAAAAAAAATATTATAGCCACTGTAACATTCTTCTCGGGACAAATTGCATGTGCATTGAGCTTTCAATTTCAGATCTCCACTCATTTGTGATACTACAGATATTTCAGATACTACACTGACAGTTGTAATATCTAAATTCAGTTTAAGCTGTAACTTGTATATGTCTATATTGGAAGGTATACAGTTGAATACAAATAATGCAAATAAATTGTGTTAAAAAAGAAATGTTTCCACATTTAGTTTTAATTTGTCTATCAGATCTTTACCTGCTGATTAATTTATATGCCAGGAGCTCATTAAGCAGATAGAAGGCCCTGTTCGAGTAGATCATGCGAAATAAATGTTTTATATTGTTTCAAATCTTGAAATAGTCCACTGAACATTTACTAAAAGTATATTGACTGTGGCGAAGTTTTTGATTGTCACTGTTAAATTTAAAGTAATATTGTTTTTTCTTTCTTTTTTTTCTTTTCGTGTTTGCGTTTAATTGCTGTGCACCTTTCCTCTTCAGGCGTAAACTGATGGTGGGAATACCATTCAACAATCCCAGCAGTAATGGTATTTTTACTTACACAATGAAAAACCTTTGGGAATTTGTATTTTCATAAACGCTGTAGTAAAAGTTGTAATACCAGCTGTTAATGTAATTCACACTATTGGATTTCTAAAAGTTCAGTCTCACAAAAAATAGAGATGCATGCTTTGTTTCTTCTAACTATCAGAACATGTAATTAACTTTATACTTTTGTTATATTTTACTTGAAATAAGCATCTCATTATCATGGATAATGAGATGCTTGAAAATGAACAAAGTGATCTTCACAGACGTCTGTTTAAAAACCGGAAAATTAAAGGCCTCGTCACACTGATCACATCATCTCCTTCAGTTCTGAATGCTAACAAGAAAGAAAAAGTAGAGTAAAATGAACAGCTAAAATAATAAAAGCTCTATCTATCCATGAAGCCAGGTATCACAGACCAATGAGTTAAACTGCAGGAATGTCTTAAAGACATAAAGACCTGTATTGGCGACCGTCAAGCCTTTGAGTCGCCGAGCAGCTGAATAGGGGAATAATGTTGACGCGCCCGCTGTTCAAAACGTAAGTCAAAGTTTCAGATTAAAAACTTCTTTATTTGTTATCAATCCTTAAAATCCGTAGGAAAGCAGTGACAAAAACATTCTAAAATGGGCGGTCAGCAAAAGTCGACTTCCCCCATCACCCACTCATTCACAAATTCCCTCGCGACCTGAACAGGTGATATAGCAATCACTATTACTATTACCGACACCACGTGACCCAAAGCTACGCCTATCCACAACAACCTGGATGGCCGCTAACTTTCTGCTTCTTAATTCAGATAAAACTGAGGTTATTGTACTCGGCCCTGAAAATCTTAGAAATATGGTGTCTAACCAGATTCTTACTCTGGATGGCATTACCTTGGCCTCCAGTAACACTGTGAGGAACCTTGGAGTCATTTTTGACCAGGACATGTCCTTCAATGCACATATTAAACAAATATGTAAGACTGCTTTCTTCCATTTGCGCAACGTCTCTAAAGTTAGAAATATCCTGTCTCAGAGTGATGCTGAAAAACTAGTTCATGCATTTATTACTTCCAGGCCGGACTACTGTAATTCTTTATTATCAGGATGTCCTAAAAACTCGCTGAAAAGCCTTCAGCTAATCCAAAATGCTGCAGCAAGAGTACTGACAGGGACTAGAAAGAGAGAGCATATTTCTCCTGTTTTGGCTTCCCTTCATTGGCTTCCTGTTAAATCCAGAATTGAATTCAAAATCCTGCTCCTCACATACAAGGTCTTAAATAATCAGGCCCCATCTTATCTTAATGACCTTGTAGTACCATATCACCCTATTAGAGCACTTCGCTTTCGCTCTGCAGGCCTACTTGTTGTTCCTAGAGTATTTAAAAGTAGAATGGGAGGCAGAGCCTTCAGTTTTCAGGCCCCTCTTCTGTGGAACCAGCTTCCAGTTTGGATTCGGGAGACAGACACTATCTCTACTTTCAAGATTAGGCTTAAAACTTTCCTTTTTGCTAAAGCATATAGTTAGGGCTGGACCAGGTGACCCTGAATCCTCCCTTAGTTATGCTGCAATAGACGTAGGCTGCCGGGGATTCCCATGATGCATTGAGTTTTTCCTTTCCAGTCACCTTTCTCACTCACTATGTGTTAATAGACCTCTCTGCATCGAATCATATCTGTTATTAATCTCTGTCTCTCTTCCACAGCATGTCTTTATCCTGTTTTCCTTCTCTCACCCCAACCGGTTGCAGCAGATGGCCCCGCCCCTCCCTGAGCCTGGTTCTGCCGGAGGTTTCTTCCTGTTAAAAGGGAGTTTTTCCTTCTCACTGTCGCCAAAGTGCTGCTCATAGGGGGTCATATGATTGTTGGGTTTTTCTCTGTATGTATTATTGTGCTATCTACTGTACACAATATAAAGCGCCTTGAGGCGACTTTAGTTGTGATTTGGCGCTATATAAATAAAATTGAATTGAATTTATTTGCATATCTCAACAGTTTTGAGGTAATCATTTGGTTTTTTTTAATGGTCTATTTGATTTTGAGCGAGCTGCTAAATTTATTATTTCTTTTCAGATTTATTAAGTACATCAAGATCTTCGGATGCAGTGGACTTGTATGTATTGCACATTCTGTGCTGAAAAGAGAGGCTACCTATTTAAGCATTACCGCTTAAAACACGGGATCCATACACGGACATCACCACTTCCTTGCCTCTATAAAGACTGTCTGTGCACATTTAAATCTTTTAATGCACTCAAGGTACACCTATCAAGGTGGCATGCCCAACAGGATGGAGGTAAAGGGAGGAAAATTACTTTCCATTGCCAGCTGTGTGACTTTGTGGAGCCATGCAGTGAAGTGGACTTTTTCACCCATTTGCGAAGACATTTAAAGCTGAAGCAAAAAGTCAGTTGTCCATATCAGGGCTGTAACTTTAAGAGCAATATTTATTCCACCTTCAATGCACACAGAAGCAAAGAGGATAAGCTTGACAGTGAGATGATATTCAAATCTGAAATTGTTTCAGAGAATGTCTCAGAGGAACCTCGGACTAATAGACCTGAGGACACTGTGACTGTTGAACCCGAGGACAGTGATTCTGATTCTGCTGCACAGCATTCGGATTAACATCTGACGAAAATGTAGAAGATTTGGAGAAACAGTTGGAACATAATGTAGCTGCTCTGTTCTTGAAGATGACCTCGATTTTTAACATCTCTGAAACTGCCCTGCAAGATGTTATAGAGCAGATAAACCAAATTCATTTGCTGTCACAGCCATTAATCCATTCCTCTATTCAAAGAATACTACATCAGTCGGATGACTGTTTAGTGAAGGAGATAGTTAAGGTAGTAACTGATAACAATGCATTCCTGAAATGCACTTCTAGTGGAGGATCATTATCAACTACCAGCAAGCGAACAGCATACATTTTAAGAGAATTTCCTGTGGCAATGCCCATTGAGTATATGCTGAAAAAAGACAAGCACACATTTTTGTATGTCCCTATACTGAAAATGCTGCAGACAATTCTAAGCAATAGGGACATCTTGGAGAAGGCCATGTCATCTGAGTCAAATGTGACACAGGGTTACAAGTCATACAAAGATGGTTTCCGATTCAAAGACAATCATCTCTTGACAGAAGAAGAGTTCAGAATAGCTCTTTGCTTGTACATTGATGACTTTGAGGTTGCTAATCCCTTGGGAACTTCAAAAAGAAAACACAAACTTTGTGCTATTTACTGGGTTCTTGGCAATTTGCACCCTAAATATCGCTCGTCTCTTCACTCTATTCAGCTTGCCCTGCTCTGCAAGGTCAGTTACATCAAAGAATATGGCTATAGTGAAATTCTTCACCCTCTCATTCAGGACCTAGTTTCACTGGAGCAACATGGTGTATATGTTGAGCAGTTAGGATCCAGCATCAAAGGCACTGTGTTATTTGTCGCAGCAGACAATTTAGCTGCCCATTCTTTAGGAGGGTTCTTTGAAAGCTTCACAGTCAGTCGGATGTGCAGATTCTGCATGGCAAAGCAGGAAGAAATTCAGCTCAAGGAAGTGCGGACAGGCATGTTACAACCAAGAACTAAAGAAAATCATGACAGACATGTACGTGACGTTTTGGAGGATTCTACCATGTCTCAAGAATATGGTGTGAAAGGAAATTGCCCTCTTACTGTAAGCTTGGAACATTTTCATGTTGTTGATGGGTACCCGCCAGATCTTTTGCATGATCTCCTTGAGGGTGTTGTTCCACTTGAATTAGCCTTGTGTTTGAAGGGTCTCATATCAAAAGGATATCTCACACTTGAAGTCTTGAATGCGGCAATCAAACAATTTCCATATGCATTTTCAGACAGAACAAATCAACCACAGCTCATCACAAAGAACTTTTACTCCAAGCGAACAATTGGAGGAAATGGCCATGAAAATTGGACACTTCTCGGGCTTTTGCCACTACTAGTTGGTCATCGCATTCCTGAGGGGCATGAAACCTGGGAGGTTTTGATGAACTTAAAAGATGTAGTTGAATTGTCATTGTCTGCAAGCTTTACAGAGGAAACCATGTACTTTCTTGACTGCAAGATTGCAGAACATAGACATCTATTTCAAAAAGTGTTCCCGAATGAAACAATAAAGCCAAAGCACCACTACATTGAGCACTACCCTCAATTAATCCAAAAGTTTGGTCCATTGTCTGCTGTGTGGACAATGCGTTTTGAAGGAAAACACCAATTTTTCAAAGAAGTTGTGCGTCATGCTCACAATTTCAAGAACATAGCACTTACTTTGGCTATGAGGCACCAAAAAATGATGTCCTTCCATTTGTCATCAGCCTCTTTTTTTAAGGCATCTGTTGAAATTGACAAAGTCTGTGATGGTTGATTCATTTCCTGAAAATGTGCAGAAGTATCTTTTTCACAGGAATGCTCAGCAGAACACAGTCCTTGTGGCATCTTCTGCATGTGTGCATGGCATTAAATACAGTGCTGATATGGTCGTTTCTGTTGGATCTTGCTCGGGACTCCCAGATTTCAGACAAATAACAAAGATTGTGGTGATCAATACTGAGATATTATTTGTCTGCAGACTCATGACCTCATGGTATCATGAGCATTTTAGAGCCTATGAGCTCTGTGGCAACCATTTGTCCACTGTCTCAGTCACTGAGTTGTGTGAGCTGAATGACCCTTTCCCCCTGTCACTTTACAAAGTGAAAGGAAGACAGCTTATTACACTTAAGCAGTACATATTATGTTAAGTGACAGTAACTTAAATGTTTGAATTTCATACGTCTCTTTTCTCAGGATCACTTGAATATGGACCAAGGAATGTTCCTCAGAGTTGTCATCAGTGATGATATTAGAAAGTTGATGTTGAGTAAGAGACCAGATTCTATCGAAGACCTGAAAGATCAGCTGAAGAATCAACTGTCGCTGCAGTATGACTTTAAACTACAGTATGAAGACGAAGACTTCAATAATGCCCTCTGCAATTTAACTGAAATAGGAGACTTGCCTGAAAAAGCAACACTGAAAATACTCCCTCTCATAACTCTTAATCTAAGAAGTCTTTCATCACACAACATATCATCAGACACGGAGTTCAGCACAGCAGACACTGAGATCCTGTCAGCTTGTGGGACATCACATTCACTAAGAGAACAGTGGCCGGACTTCTTTAATATACCCAATTTCTCAGTAGATGTTGAGTACAGACTTAGACAGGGAGATCTTGCCTTCATGAAAGATGGGACACAAATGACTGTATCAAGAGACATGAAGCATGACATACTTGAAAAAATTGCTGAGTCAATGTACCATTTCAAGGCATATCCAGAAGATGATGACTTCACCAGCGTTGCAAAAGCACTGATTAGCAAGCACCCCTGCCTTACAGAGCCTGGTCTTCAGCCAGGATGGTACGGCTGGAAAAACAGCCTTAAATTTAAGATGGCGAACTATCGCACAAAGCTTCGGAAAGTTGGATTTGAAGATGTAACGGTTAATGGAGGTAAACGAAGTAAAGCCAACCCAGAGGGAGAGTACTCAAGCAAGAATGTGAAGCGACCAAAAAGAGGTGAAGCAAATTATCTGCCCAACTTTCCTGATGGACATGATGAAATAACCCTTGAAAATGCAAGGAAGGTCATGGCAGATGAAATAAAGAAGAAACTGCCAGATGCCACTCTCATCTCACAGTTGATGGATCTGACATTTCCACTACGTAGGCAAGAGATTGTAAAAGAGGCACCTGCTGTACAGAACATGGCTGAACGGTAGCCAGGTCTTTTCAAAGAGAGACAGGTAAGCTACCTGTCTTAAGGTTTAACAGAAGAATTGAGTTTTATGAAATCATAATTTTCTGTCATCAAAAAGTAAAATCACGCAGAGTCAATGACATCACATGAGTAGAATGTATTGCAGATAAAACAAAGGTTATTACAAATTGCACAAGAGATTTTACTTATGGTGAGGATTATGATAAGATGACAAAGCCGAATCGCCATAATTCCCATTAGCTTTATAGGATTAATTTCATTACTTATTATTTTAAAGAACCTTAAGGATTTATTGATGAAAATTATTACCTTTGTCACCAAGTGTTGTAATTGCTAGTCTCTGCTGGAAGACGGTATACAATAACCAAATAATTTGCTCTTTTCTCTACCCCTCCTTCCTTTGTACTTTTTAAGATATTTGCTGAGTTCTTTAGAATTACCAGCAAGAACCTAGAGGGAGACTTCTTTGAGACTTTGGACCAGCTAACCCCACATTTTATTGAAATATTCAAGTCCAAAAAAGGAACTACTGGGCAGAAACTGACCAAGCTATTGCAGGACTGGTTTTGTGAGTATTTTCTTATTGAAATTTTACTATTTTCATCGTGGCAAAATTGTTTCTTTTTACAAATATTTTCTCTATTCTATTATTAGACTCAAGATGTCACTGCACTGCATTCTGTTGTCCTGAAAGGCATTCCAATCATTCTTGGTGATGACGCCACTAAATGTTACAAGACGTGCTTTGTAAGTATGTGCACACAACAATGCTTTTGTCTCCATTTCAAAGATCATATTCACTACTAACACAAACACTTTAGAAATGCAGCTGTGTTTATACCGTATTTGTTTTACTGTTTAGCTTTTGAACAGTAAAATATTTTGGCTGCACGTTAACAGATAGGTATGAAACAGCCTATATTTAAATAAAAAATAAGGAATTACTTGTAATGTCAGAGTAACTAGATTGCAGGGAATGGCCAGTAGTTATGTTTTTAAATGCGTAGCTTTTGTTTAATATACTTGGTTGGATTGTCATTTATGCTTAGAAATACATATATATATATATTCATATATGCTTTGAGGTATATAATCAATTGTATAATGATAGAGGTCTGATCCTTAGCAGTCTGCAAAGACTGTGTGCCTTCCAGAGTGTTCTGGCATGCACACACATCCTAGGGTCATGAGAGAGGTCGTACCTTCTCTTTCTGATTTATACTATAGGAGGACACCTACTCTGTATCTGCTTAAGTATAAGAGCCCTTTGTTTAGGTGGACCGCTGGACTCCTGGTACCAGCTTCAAGGAGTTGTTCACAGGGTCACATCTTGACACACACGCGCATACCTACACATACACACAGACGGTACTCTTTGTTCACATGTATGCCTATGTAAGACGTCATATGTTAATGAGACTATACATATTCATGTAACCAAAATTAAGAGCAGTGCTACGGGGTAGCTGAGAGTGACTGTGGTTCGAACGTCAGGAACAGTGCTCGTCACGGTTCTCTCCCTCGTGCACGAGCAACACAAAGAGCTATGGTGACTTGCATCTTGTTTTTGCCATTGTAGTAGAATTGTCTTGGCGTTCCAGCAATAGGTCTGTGCTAGACAAACCTATCAGCATTCATGTTTATTTTTTATACATGTACAGTACTTTTTTGGAAGCAGCGTTTTCAGTGCATATTAAGTAGCAAAGATGAAATGTTTTCTTATCAAGAGCAAATGTAGTAGGTAGCAAACATGACTTGGTGCTGACAGCATGTGTGTTTTATTGCAGGATACCGAGATCAATGAGGCCCTGGCATCAGTTACAGTTGGTGTGCTGAGTGTTCTGAGTGAAGACGATCCCCCGCAGGGTTCAAGCTCAGTCTATCTCCCTCCTACCTCCACTGCCATTGTCATTGAGGGAAATCTGGTCATGGACAACATTAAAGACTTCCCTCAGGCGGTTTGCCTATTATTTGGACTTACCTATGCTTTACACTTGGATTACCCAAAGTACATGACACATACACTCACATTTATTCAGACAGTAATGCTTGGTTTGGGAAACAAAACTCTTTCTCCAAAACTGCAAAGCCTCAGAAACAGTCTAATGATTTAGATAACCCAGTAGATTACTTGTCAGACTAAAGCAAATAATCAGCGAGGAGTCGTCAGACAGGATTTGGCAATTGTTTTATTCATTATTGTATTCTTGTGATATACTTTGCAAAATTCATAGCTATTTCCTCTAAGGTGAGGTCAGGCTGGCTTTACCAGTACAGTTCAGTTCAATACTGGTAAAGCACTTGTTCATATTTAAACCTTTAGCACGGAATTCAAAGAAGATGGCAGCATTTGTGACCACAAAAGTTGATTCCTTGCCGTTTTAAAAAGAACAAAAGAAACAAAGGAGGCCAAAAATATGTGGCTAGAAAAGACTCAAATGTTCTCATGTATGCTTTTGAATTGAAGCAAATCCTTAAGTTTTGTCAACAGTCTAAGGTTTGATGTCATTTTTGATTATGGTTAATGGTAACTTTGTAAAACAAAAACATCTTAATAGCATTTTCCATTTTGAAAGCAAATGCACATAAAAATTGAAAGTTGATTACAATAATTCTTTAGCAGTACAGCGACTGTTTAGTACCAGGTTATCGGGGCATCTTGTTCAAAGTCAAAGTCAGTTTTATTTGTCAATTTCTTCAAATGTACTTGCCATACAAAGGAATTGAAATTACGTTTCACACTGTCCCATGCGTAGACATTGACAACAATAAAGTGCAGATGCACAACAAAAACAGTCCTAACAATAAGGTAATATTAAAAAAAAGTGCAGGTAAACTTAAGGCATTATAGGTAACATACAGGATATAACAAGACAAGACCTAACATATAATAAAGTGTTCCAACAGTGTGCCCTGGAAAGTAGTATACTAGTCTACTTGAGGTAGTCCCAGGTTGTGGTTGGTAAGGGTTTTTGTTTTAATGCAGCATAAGACTGTAGCAGCAGTAGTAGTAATATAAATAATATAATTAGTGCTAAAAAAAATACTAAAAATATATAGCAGCAGGTGTGTGCAATTGCAATGCAGAGGTTCACTTGTTGTACTTTGGTTAGTAGTACTTGGGATACTGGGGTTAGTTTTTCTGATTAGTACATCTTTCTTTTCGTGTGCAAGTAATGAACATGTTCTGTTTCCTTGTCTACATTAGAACTGGTTCTGCAGTTAAACGTAAAACCACAAATCTTTTTTTTTGTTTTGATTTTTAAGCCATTTGAAAAATAACATTTTGTCTTTACATTTAGACTACGTTTTCATCTGAACAATAAATAATTTGGTAGTTTAACTTGAATTACAAACTCATCAATATGAACAACATAAATTTGATTTCAAAATGCCTAGTAAATGTAAAAACATGAAAAATAATTTTGAATATTCTGAGGTTATTGTTTACATTTTAGGTGAATGAGGAAAAAAATGTTTTAATTGGATAATCTTAAAAAATGCTGAATTTTAACAGCTATTATGGTGAAAGTGTAATTATTTATTGTTCAGTACATATACATAATTGAATCTTGGCTGAAATACATCTTGGCACTTGAAAATAAAAGTTCTGCCTTTAACTAAGTCTGGTGAGTGTTTAAGTGATGTGCTAGAACTTTCCCTGTGTGTGGTAAACCTGTAATATATTGATATATAGATAGTAATTAAGATGAGTTACTACGAAGCTCTTCAGTTTTCTGATCTTAAATATAATGTGCTAGTTGCTTAAAAAAATCAAGTTCTTTTAAGTACTACGTACTCCCATTGAATAAGTTGCCCTAACTTTATTATCTTAAGTAATCTTTTACTTTGTTTTTTTGAGGCAACGAGTTTCCTTAGTTTTTTTGAGTTCTGGGAACTAACAAGGCTGTACAGTGTACTCAAAATGAGTAAGTTGCCCTAACTTGGCCATCTTAAGTAAACTTGATCCAATTGTTTTGAGTTCTGGGAACAAATGAGCTTGTACAGAGTATTCAAAATAAATAATTTGTCCTAATTTAGTCATTTTGAGCTAAGCTTTACTCAATTTTTTTGAGGCAACGAGTTTCCATAATTTTTTTGAGTTCTGGGAACTAATTACATTTTACAGTGTAGTGGACATTACACACTTACACAGACCATTTGACATCTATTAGTTACATCTAATTGGCCAGACAGCTTGAACATTGCATGCATAGTGTTTCTGCTGACTAATTTAAACCATCATAGTCAGATGTCTGCATCTTGGATACATTACACTACTATACCTCAGTTTTACTTTTTGCTCTTATTTAACATGCGAAGCACATAATAAAGAAAAAAAGATCGTGTATAGAAAACTATTCTGCGCGTATATAAAACAAGTCTGTGGCCCTGAACCGTAGTAAAGGGACCTCTGGCTAATACGTGGGGTTTGGTGTCGTTTCAAACTATTTACAGAACAATCAGGTGTTCTGCATAAAGTTTGATGCCACACAAATTATTTTTGTCACTCCAAAAAATAATTTCTGTCCACTATGAGATAAAGGAGAACAACAGCCTGATTCCCGTAGTCTTGAATCACTCCTAGTCGCCTCATTGTTCTGACACACATGACAAAACTATTGACTACACTACACACTAACTACACAAGATTTGTGCTAAATGTCTCAAATCTCTCACATCTCAAAACACCGCAGTCACTGCTAAAACTTCCCCCTTTCCTAAAAAAACTAAATGCCATGTTGCCATATCATTTTTTTGATTGGTCGACATGGTACATTTTTCGACCTGTAGGAAAGGGTGGGGTTATTTGGTTGTGATGTGCGGATCAATACTGAAATACTGATTCCTCCTATACCAGTCATTTATGTTCTAGAATCGATTCTCACATTAAAATATCGATATTTTAGTAATTTAGGGTAGATTTGTAGTTTATCATTAACAGGAACACAGTGGAAAGAAACTATATCATTCGGATTGTCTACATTGGAAGGAACTACTTCCTCTTCCGCCTTTAATTGTCATGTGCGAAATACGGCTGTATAAATGTGTCGCAGCCCCTGGTGTGCACACTCACAACAATGGCTGACCATAAATGGAGTCACGTTCGGACGTATTTTACCTCCACAAACAGCCAAGACGTGGTTTGCGATATATTTGGCAAGAAAGGGAGGTGTTGTGGCAACACCACTCATCTTGTCAAACACCTCAGAGTAAATCATATCACAGAATATGACAAGCATATGTTGAGGCGAACTGAAGAGTAGGAGTGGACAGGGACAGGTGCTGCTAGGGCGAGACAGACGTCTCTCACGGAGTTCTTTAGTGCTGCAGGAAGGCAAGGTGTTCAAATAGCGCACAACTTCAGTTTTCTATTTCTATATGATGAATTCTGCATTATTAAGTGATGAGAACAAGTAATCTTATGTCCTGTAATCATGCTATCCGGTCTTTAAGTGATGACGTGACGAATCCTACTTCCGGGCCTAAAGCAGTCTGCGTTTAATATGGCTTTTGTGTTGTTAACATGTTTAATGTTTTGTATTTTCTTCTATTTAATCTCAAAAAGCTCCTAAAACAGTCAGTGATCACTGTTGACCTCCCTCGGCTTTTATTACCATGAATCATTTAATTAAGCTCAGTTTTTAAAACCTTAGGATGTAACTACAGCCCAGCCCATGCAGCAGTATATAAATGACTAACCTCGTATTGTGGATGGATTATCTCAGTTTTTCTCCTGACTGAAGTTTGGTCCGTTTACAGCAGGGGTGTCCAAACTTTTTTCACTGAGGGCCACATACATACAAATATAGGAGGGGCTGGGCCACTTACTAGAAATTAGGTATATAACCTTAACTGTAGCGTATTAAAGTTAGAAAAATCATTTAAAAGTGGTCAAATGTGTTATATTGTTGAATATAATTAAAGACAAAACTGCCTTCATCACAGCTTCCATAAATGGATCTTTATTGATTTATTCAGAAAAAGCTTTGGTAGCTCATTCTCAGAACAGCAGCCTCAGATTTCTTCTTAGACAGAAGATTTACAGCACAGAGAAAAAACAATAAAGGGGAAAATGGGACGGGTAAATTTCAAGTTTGTTATTTAAGTTCTTAGGCTTAGCAACACACCTGTTAACGTTCGTTTGAAACGGTTATCAACATTAACAGACTGAACTGGACTTAATAACAGGAGTGCATATAATTTTAGTCAATTATTCTGGTGAGTATCAGCTGCGCTGGGTATGTAAATCGGGCCATCCAGCTGCGGTGCTGATCGTACGCCACTCGTGCCAAAAATCCAGACAAATGTCACTTGATCAAGGAGCAGATCTGCATCAGATGAGATCAGCTGACTTTGCCTGTGCGTGCGCTGTGCACAGCGGTGCAGGGTAGTGACAGAATTGATGCGCATTATTGATATCTGAAGCATGTGTACCTGCACATTAACACACGGGTACTGTGGAATATATTTTTTACTCACCTAAAGCGCTCGTGCTCTCGTCCACTTCCTGCAAAAAAAAATTAGCAGCTGTGCGGTGTCTGTGGCGTCAGTGCTCTCATCGCATGTGATGGAGTAAAAATCAAAAGCACAGCTTTATCAGAAAGTTGCAGTTTAATGTTGGCTGACAGTCTTCAGTGCGTGGCACAACTGTATTTCTGGACATGCTGACGTTGTTGAAGTCCTGCACTTTTTCCGGGCACGTTATTTCGGTGACTTTAACGAGGCCGTGTTTTATGAGGTCTCCATCTGAAAAAGGCTTGCCATGTCTTGCGATGAGTTGGGCGACCTCATAGCTGCTATTGGAGCCTTTTCCTGGACAATTTGAGCACGAAAAAATACTGTTGCTGACCCTGCAGGATAGCTACCCTTTGCTTTAATTTCTGCTCTCGCTCAGCACCAGTGTAGGATGCATAGGCCTGATCTTTGGTTTCATAATGACGTCGTACATTATACTCTTTCATAACTGCCACAGTTTCAGTGCAGATCAAACAGACACACTTCCCCATGAATTCTTTGAAGAAATATTCACTCTCCCACCGTGTCTGAAATTTTCTGCACTCACTTTCTACCTTTTGCTTCTTTGGTTCTGCCATGTTTGGTAACTTGGGGTAAATTTCTTCTGTGATTGTCCTTTTTGGTAGACCAACTGCCTTGATCAACAGTAGCTCCCCCTGGTGTTAAAACTAAGAAGTGCAATACACTCAAGCAAAAGTTGAAGTGCGGGCCATTTTCTATTCTATTTATAAAATTACTTGAGGGCCAATTAAAACTGGACCGCGGGGCCCGACTTTGGACACACCTGGTTTACAGCATCCTGCTATGTGATTACATTTGTTCCTGACCACCGAGAATCCTCACGTTAACTTTTATCGAGTGGAAAAAAGTTAGTGTGTTTATATTATGCTCACATAGCTGTGTCGCTAGCGGTCATGTAGCACATCATTATATACCAGCTAGCCAAACTTCAGTAACCCTACAAACGTCACTGCTGTTTAGTTTTCTGTGTTCATTTATGTGAAGTGTGAAGTGATAGCAGAGCTGTACGTTTTAATTTGTTTCCAAAATCCCTCAGTCAGGACATGCTATATTGTATTTAGGTGGAAGCTAGTGAGCTAGCTTCCTGCTAATTTCTAACTCTGTTAAATATCATAAATTCCGTTTTCATGGATGCCTGGATGTTAAACTCAATTGCTACACTTTGTAGAGCAGAACGCTGATCATTTTATTAAAGATGAAAGACTTCAGAAAGTTTTTCAACTCTCAGTAATGCCTCAGTGATCGTTTGATATATGGACCTGCAGCGGAGTATAAGCCCAGACACGGCCAGTGACGTCAGACGTAAAGACTGGATAATTTGAGATACAATAAAACATAGGGGCGATCATGGCTCAAGGGAGTTCGCCATGTAATCGGAAGGTTGCCGGTTCGAGCCCTGGCTTGTATAGTCTCGTTCGTTGTGTCCTTGGGCAAGACACTTCAACAGTTACCTGCTGGTGGTGGTCAGAGGTGCCAGTGTCCTTCAGCCTCGCCTCTGTTGGTGCACCCCAGGGTGGCTGTGGCTATAATGTAGCTTGCCATCACCTGTGTGTGAATGGGTGGATGACTGGATGTGCAAAGCGCTTTCGGGTCCTTAGGGACTAGTAAAAGTGCTATACAAATAAAGGCAATTTACCATACAATAAAGAAAATAAGTTCCTGTACAAAGTATCGGTATCGGATCAGTATCGTTGATACCGCCCTGAATTTTACTTGGTATCGGATCGGAAAGGAAATCAGTGGTATCGCACATCACTATTTTTTGGTTTTGGTTTTGCTCACCGGCAGAGAGTGCTTTCGAGCATTTTACTTATAAAACAGTGTTTTTACCGTTTCTTCCCGCTGTAAATATAAACAACGATAGTAATCAGGAAAAAAACAAACATTGCAGATATTTTTATAATAGCTATTGTTTTACGTGGCCTATCAACACAATTTAAAAACTGGTATAAAGTCCACACTTTTTCCGTCAATTGTTCCGTCTGTCCTGCTCACATCTCCAATTTTTGTACACATTGTCATTAATGTGGCTTCACTCCACATCAGGCATGCCGCTTTGCTAGCTAAAACACCGGTGTTGGCACATAAGGATGCTGTCATAGCCTGTCAACCACGTTGATTAGCTGCGTATATACGAATGTGAATCGCATCATTGGCTGGACTATGGGATAAGGTGGCATCATTCTAGTCCCAGCCAGTCACTTACTGACTAACACTGCAAAATAGAATTGTTAAAGTTTTAATTTTAAATTAAATTTGGGTTAGATTTTTTTTGTGTGCAACGCAGATTTTCTGTGCGCAGAGACCATGCCAGCAGTGCGCAATTGCGCACGTGCGCAGCTTTGAGGGAACAATATGTTTCTGTTCATCCCAAACCCAAAATCCTTTTGGGTTTGGGATGAACAAAAATAGAGAGGGCAGAGCCTAACATATGAAACAGGAAAAGACTGCTGTGTAATGCATTTATTTCAACAAAGTAACTCTCACCCAAGCGGTCTACTTTACAATATAAAGCGCCTTGAGGCGACTGCTGTTGTGATTTAGCGCTATATAAATAAAATTGAATTGAACTGAATTATTCTGAATACCACCTTTTTAAACAGTAACTGTAATGGAATGCAGTTATTCATATTTTGTATTTTAAATATGTGTATTCCCTTACTACACAACACTGTATGTTGGTCTGATACATATACTAAATCCTAGTCTTCAGTGGTGTTTTAAACAGGAGCAGGACAGTTTTTCTGCTCTATGTAGGTAGAGCATAAATAATACCAAAGAGCTGGGCAGGTTTAACCAGCCCCCGCTTGTCATCGCCACACATTTGGCACTACTGCTAAGAAATTGTGACTTTCTCAGAGCTTTGGAAACAAGAAGCCCAAAAAACCACAGCCACAGTGCACAGGTTATAGCTGTAATTGTGTACAAAGCTTTGCTCTTTGATTGGTCAGTTTGGTCCCTTTTCGTGCTTGTTTTCCCTGGCCCTGGGCGAATCAGCACAAAGAGAACAGAGAGGCTGCAAAAGGATGTGAGGATTATTGAGAGAGACAAAAAGAAAAACAAAAGGATGAGATTGTTGTTACTTGTTAAAGCCCTGTGAATTCCTATCAGTCCAAAGCACAACAGCCAAGCACAGCCAATGCTGATGTTTCTGATCCTGACGCCACGGGCATTTCTTAGACTCAGGTAGATTATTGGGTGGACAACAGCCAGGTAGCGCTCAACACAGGTCAAGACATGAAAAAGAGTCTCTCCATAGTAAGTAATTAAAGAACCAACAGAGCCTGCAGTTTTCATCACTGGGTTATTAGTGTGTAAGGCAATAAAGTTGCAAAATAGCCCCAAGACCCAAATCAGCTCCATGGCAGCCATGTGGTAGGTGAAGTTGTCAGAGTGGCTTGCTGTTTCAGAGCCGTGCTTCTTCCACTGCTGGTGACCCAGGTAGAGGATGAAGATAGAAAGAGGGAGGAGGAGGATGACTCTTGATGCATTGATGGCAATGAACATGTTATAGCTAGCTGTGTAGCTGAAGCAGTCGTCATCAAGATGATAGCTGGAGGTATGGTTACGTGACATTTGTTCTCTATACTTTGTAGGTCTGAGGAAGCAAAAGTAATTAGAAGGATAAAACAGCAGTGAGAGGGAGTGAAGAAGGTTGAAAGAGACAGTCAAGAAATTCATGAAGAAATTTTACATGTAAAAGAAAGTATTTTTAACCATGGAAAACAAAGCAATACAAACACAGACAAAAAGAGAAAAGGGTTGCAGTGCTTTTACAATTTTGGTACTGACTGCATCCAGTTTTATTTTCATTTCCTGTCGTTATTCTTTTCAAGCTCCTTAGAAAAGTGAAGCTTAGTTTTTCTTTTTTTATTGTACATAAATGAACAAATTGCATTTTGAAAATATTTACTATATTAAGAAATTCTCACCTCAGTTATGTTGTTTCCTCCTATGTGTAATGCACCCCCTCAACAGTCTGTTGTTCAGTCCAAATATGGACTGATGCTGTTTCTGCCTGCTTTAAAGTTCATGTGTCACAGCAGTGGATAGCAGTGGGTTTTTGTAAATTTCTGTTTCAAATCATTTGGGATCCTATGCGTCAGAATGCAGTGCATACTGAATTGCTGACGGTCATGTTAGGAGCAACTAACTATGTTGACTTTGTAGAGGATTAATGTAATTTTTGAGCAAACTAACTGAGTAGGTAAATTTGGTTTAGAGCTAGTTTTACCTAAACATACTGTTTATGAATGCTGAATAAAAGGCCTTTGTATTGTAAGTGCCTTTTTGACTGAACATAATTGACATATTTCCATACCAGTCGCTACGCTTCTTTCTAGCAGTCCATTATATCTGACAGGATTCAAATAACATGGAATCAAAGGGAGGTGTGCGTTCTGGTTAAACAATGTCATGCAGGCACATAGTGCATGGAGCTGGTTGGTAGCCAGTCATTTTTGTGTTTCATAATTTATAATTTTTAACAACAGCAATCTTAAGCTGGGCAACACCTAAAGATTGTCTTATAACTGTTGATTTTTTAACAATTGGCTCATGCATAACTCATGTGCTCACTGCTGTCTGTCTTCTGCACATGCTTATATAGCGTTCTAAATTGTATTCAAAGTAGTATACATATTTAAACAGCCTTTTGTCAGTTAAGATGGTTTTTATTTCATTTATATACATCTCATTATATACATTTCATTTATATACATCTCATTTTTTATTGTATTTCTTTTCTTGAACTTTGTGCAGCTCTATATAAGTGTTTCTATTGTTTTTAAATGATTGTTTATTCTATTTACCTACTTCATGTGTGGTTCTTTTTTGTGTTTGGCATTTTTGTTGAGAGCAAATGAAATTTGTCATTTTACAGGAAAACATGTTTCTTTATATTGCAGATGACACTAAAACATTGACAATAAAAGACAAAAAATGCATTACTCAAGCTGTTGGTGGAGCTGGTTCAACAACTATTACTTAATGAATCTTTTAATGTAATCTCACAAACATTACATCAAAAGCAGATGAAGTCAACTTTATTTAAATAGTGCTTTTTAGAGGTGTTTACCTGACAAGGTTCTGCTTGGATGAAGTGATGGGCAGGGCGTGCACAAACAAAACACAACTTTACAAATATAAAACATCATTACATTAACATAATTCATTACATCATGAGGTATCCACATTACATGGACAACATTTGAATACAGTATTCAAATCTAATGGACATTCAGCCTGGGCACCAGCTGTTTGCTCTGTGCTTGTGTAATGCAACCTTTCTGTGCTGGGGGCCATTTTAAACCATCATTGTGATTACATATCTGACACGTTTGCCCTATGAAGCCACTTTAACTGGATACTTTAAAGGGCTTCAGGGTTAAACGTTTGTGTTTATCAGGACTCTAAACCTATCTTAACAAATACAGCCATAATAAAAGCTCTAGAACAACCTAAGACAAACTGTACAATAATATCACCCTAACTTAACAACACATTGATTCATATATGAACTAAAACTGTGTGAAATATAAGCATAATTACCAAACAGTACATAGTATGCACTTCAGAAAATCTCTCCACACACCAAAGCAATGTTACATTGCTAGATGCATGTCTATTCTATTCTCCTAATCATCTTTTCCCTGACCAGATTTTAGTAAGTTGTCTACACCCATTTGTGGTTAGTTTTAGAGGGGAAGTATTATATCGTTTTCGCTTGATTTACAAAGATATTCAAATTAAGTCATTTAGTTTTTAAGTCACGATCAGTGATGATCCTAAACTTAGCCCTAAACTGTAAAGTTATGTTTTTGAGCCAAGCACAATGTCCTTGGTTTTAAATGATGATGCTAATCACTGACCCTTAACTGGCATTAAAATGCTGAAGGTGGGCTTCTACGAAGGAGGGCGTAATGTTTTTCTCATTAGATTTAAGTCGGAAATTAGCACAATGCATGTAGGTCCTCTTTAATAGTCAAATGATATTAATCCTTCAAAAGACCTTTTTTTCCAAAATAACCAGGTTGTCCTTGTGGGCATCTTGGCAGTCTTAACTTGAAACAGCTCAGTATACAACTATCAATTATACCACCAGTTAAACTGCACTGACTAATGTTTCTGGTTTATTGGTTTTCTTGCATTGGTACTTATTGGTATTTATTGGTACTTTCAGCAATGCAGCACAAAATAAGCGCTTCATTGTCCAGGTACTATTGTTATGAGTAACAATAACAAGAACTAACTTATTCCTCTTTATCTGTCAACCTTTCCATTTAGGAGTTGCCACAATGGCGTTACATGCGTTTGCTGCCTTCACTTATTTCAGCAACACGAGAGTTTTCTTTCCCGTTGAAGGTAAAGCATAAATAACACCAAAGAGCTGGGCAGGTTAAAAAAGACTGCACTCTTTTCCACCATACACTTGACAGAGTTACTCAGGAGAGGTGACTCGCTCAGCGCTTTGGTAACAAGGAGTCCAACAAACCACAGCCACACAGTGCAGGTTATAGCTGTGATGGTGAAGAAAGCTCTCAGCTTTAATCGGTCGACACGCTGCTTTTCCCCACCTTCTTTTCCAGGTCCCGGGTGAATCAGAACGCACAGAACAGAGAGGCTACAGAAAAATGTGATCATGATCACTAGAGCCAAAACACAGAATAATGGGACAAGCCTGTTAGAGGTTAAAGTGTGATGCACTCCTATCAGTCCAAAGCAAAACAGCCAAACACAACCAACACTGATGTTTCTGATCCTGACCCCATGGACAGTTTTTAAATGTAAGTAGGAGATGGGGTGAACAACAGCCAGGTAGCACTCTAAACAGCTCAGGATATGAAAACCCATCTCTGCATACAAACCAGTGCGAGAAGCAATGGATCCTACTGTTAACATAGCTGAGTGATTATTGTATGTTCCACCAAAAGTACAGAAGCATCCAGCTACCCAGATCAGCTCTGTAGCAGCCATGTTGTAGGCGAAGATGTCAGAGTGACTTGCTGTTTGAAAGGAATGCTGCTGCCGCCATTGCTGGTAACCCAGGTAGAGGACAAGTGTGGAGACGGGGAGGAGAAAGATGGCTCTCATTGCACTGATAGCAGTGAACATGTTTGAGCTAGCTGTATGGTTGGAGCAGTCGTACTCCAGAAAAAAGTTGAAGGTGGAGTTCACTGACATGACAAAAATGCAAAAGTAAAATTAAAGAGATAAATACAATAGGCAGGCAGAATTATTGTTATGGCTTTATCAGTTAAAACTAGTTGTTATTGGTTTTATTTAAGGGCGGCACAGTGGTACAGTGGTTAGCACTGCTGCCTCACAGCAATCTGGTGGGGCTTTTCTGTGTGGAGTTTTCATGTTCTCCCCATGTTCTCTCTGGAGACTCTGACCTTCTCCCACAGTCCAAAGATGGTGTACCCTGCCTCTCGCCCTCTGATAGCTGGGACAGGCTCCAGCCCCCTGTGACCCTGATAAGGAAGAGAATGGATGGATGGTTTAATTTAATATGCCTACATTTAAGGTAGCATGAGGAAAACAATGAAGAAAAGCCTATTTAGGATGTAAAAAGATTGACCTTTGTGCTTCTGAAAAGCAATGCAGTCATGAACATTGCCTCAACATGCAAACTTTCTAATGCTCTATGGGAAACATTTCTGACTGTGTTGCTCTGTGGCTTCAGAAATAATTTTGCCGTTAAGTTTGTTGTCTCAGTTTCTACTTTCTAGTATTTTTAAACCCTGTATGGATTTAAGACATGCTTAATAATTAATAATTAATTTTCATATTGCATTTCATTTTACATTGCAAATATTTTTGTTTTATTTGTTATTGTAAACATATACCCATATTAAATAATATGGTATTGTGTCTTAAATTAAATTATATTTGTAATCACCAAACACATACTAAACTGATCAACTACCAATATTAACAGTTATAACAGTAGGTATATCTGGATAATATATGATGACCCTAACTCTTAGAGTTTTTCTTTCCCTTATTTATTCTTATTAAGATTCACATGAAAAGACAAAGGAGGGGAAAATAAAGGAATAAAAAAACAGACTTTGTCATCTTTGTCATGAAATGTACTTAATAATGAGGGTGAGAAGCTACTACAACACCAGACAAAGAAAGAGAAAGACCCAGCAGACCCCAAGAGTGCAGAAGCCCTTTGGCCACACATCCTGATCACAATTACTTACCCCAGCAGAAAAAGCAGCGAGGCCCTAGATAGAAGAAGCCCTCTAGTGTTAATCTCTCTAGTGTGAGTTAAGTGAGTCAAAGGTGGAGAACAGCAGGGAAGACAGAAGGAACCGGTGGTGCAGGCAGGAAAGAAAAATTAACCCAACAAGAGGCTGGCATTAAAGGCAGGGCCAGTCTAGGCAAACAGGAAGGGAGACATCTGGAAGTTTTGGCAGAAGAGCTAACAATGAGGTTGTGTTTGGCAGCCCAGAAACAGATAAGGGGAGACCAGATGCGTCCTTGTATCACATGTATCACCAACACACACATGCTTGAGAATAACATCAACCCTGGTACCATGGCACGTGTGTTTCCCCAGCTCTTGTAGAATCATAACATAATAGTCTGAAGTCACTATACTGTGAATTGTAGCATCCATAAAGCCCTCAAGTTTGATTAATGATTATTTATGATTTGATTCATAATTCATAGAGGCAGGTGCTTACATTTATTTTAATAAACATATGTAACATTACCACTGTACTGGACTAATGATGGTGTAATGAAATCAGTCATTTAAATAGTTAAATGACAGCATATAATGAATGAAAAAGACCGACCTTGTCTGTAGTGCCCCTCAGGAGTGCCCTCTTGCCCCTTAGTCAGTCACTCCAAATGCACACTGATGCTTGAGCGTGTGTTGATTGTGCTCACAGTCACAGGACTGCATAATATTTTTGCATGAAGCAACAGGGTGATTTATGACCTCATTATTCTGAACTACATCTAATAAAAAATATTTAAAAAATTCTTCATTGTATAATTCAAAAAGCTGTTGGGCACATCAGTCATTTCTAACTAATGAACAATTATTTTTCAAATCAGTGCTTTACTTATGCACCAAAACAGCCATGAGTATGTGTGTGTAATTAGTTTATAGCTATTGTTCACTTTATGACAACAGAAAGACAATATGCTTCAAGTGTCAACAATCTAAAAAGTGAGGTTACTTATTCTATTTTTTATGCCTCAGCATATAGTATCATGAATATGCTGAGCATCATGAACATGTTTCCGTACAGGTGACAGGACTGAAATAACTTGCAAATAAAATTAGGTATTTATACAGTATGTGTAGCATTTTGAAAGAACACAGAACACAGCAGAATCTTTACATCAACTTTAATTAAAGCATCATTACAATGAAATATTATTGGAGCTCATAGAGCAGTAATATCTCATAATAAGCAGATTAGCGGCATGCTAAGTTCATTTTACAAGTGAATCATAAGTGTGAATTCGGGCAACAATGGTGGTATATGTTTACATGTTTTTGCATGTAAAATTGCTAAAGAATATATCAATCTTGTTGGTTAATATCACTCCCATAACGTATCTGAAGTCACAGTCTCAATACAATTTTGTCCTAATGTCGATTTTGTGCTGATAGCTGATGTGTTGTTTTGTTTTTTTACTCCATTTGTAAACTACTGTTAGCTAAAGTTTCTCACTGTAGAGGCAAAAAATATAACAGTACAGAACAATAGGCCTCATGGTTGAGGTACAAACATCAAATTATGTAGATTAAAAACTAGTAAACAAAATAAAAATTATATAAATAAAGAAGATAAACAAATAAAAAAAGTAAAAAAAACAGGTCCTTGACATAGAAGTAAATCCAAAGGCCTCTCTTTGAACGTATATCAATAATGATACTACTACTAATAATAATAATATAATAAAGACCACCATCCATTTTACAAGGGCATTTTATTTCTTTTTCACTCACATCTCTTTTGGGTTTTTCAACTTTCCAATGCTCTAAACAACTGAGAAAGTACCAGTTACATGGGAATGACTTGTTTGTTGCATTTAAGATAAATAAGCTATCAGGTCTACCACCATGTTAGTTGCTACTACTCTAAGAGCTCATATATACAGTAAATGCCATCCTTTTATCTAGACTTGACGATATCGTGCATAGTTACACAGAAAAGCTGCAGCAGTCATGGCCTTTCATTGTCTGTGAAGGTTCTCAGTCATCCAGGTCATCGTAGTCAAAGGAGTTTGAAAAGAAACGTGTGGACTTCTTTAAGTTGGCCTTTCATTCTTAAATCAAACTCTGTACTAAAATATGTATACAACAGATGACTAATTTTACACAAACAATAATGACCAAAAACTTTATAAATGTCACAGATTTTCTTTCATACTATGACAGCTCAGTTTTTATTTAGATTAGTTTGTTTTTCATTTTTCTGGTCAGTAGAGAAGAACAATGATAAACTCCTAATGTTCATACGTAAACCTAATGTTTTTGCGATAATTATCATTATTATTGTTATTATTATTATTATTTGATTTACTTTATTTCTATATCAGTAGCTCTACATAAACCTACCAATTCATTACATTTGAAAGGATTTAAGTAACCCATAAATAACAACAGGTGTTCATTTTAATACAGCAACATCATGCAGAACCAGTACACATAGTTCACAGAGCATTGTCTCCAATACCTGATTCACAACCTGAACTGTCATTATTATTAGCAGGGTTAGAAATATGTTCAATCACTTTTAGGATTGATTAATAATTATACAAATGAAGACTTGAATCACAACGGTAAATATGCTAATTTTGCATCTTTGAATGGAAGAATGACATATTTAGCATAAAACAAAGTGTGGATATGGCTGTTAGGAGTGCCAGTTTAACAATCATTACCAGTTTAACGAACAGGACCAGTTTAAACAACATTGTGAAGTCATATCTGAACTGTGAGGACAGTTTGATTGAGCCAAACTACTGTAAATGCTTGATTGTTACAATGTTAAGGTGAGAAATAAGCAAACTGATGAACATCTAAAACTATCTTGTCAAATGCAAAATATACATCCACAAATGGCTCTACTATCCTAGATGTTCTACAGAAACCATCACCTCACTCTCACTAAACAACACACAGATATTTTTATAAAAGAAAAGTGCTGTATATAAGATCAGTTACTACACAAACACCTTAGAAAAGGTCTCCACAGATTAAAACTCTCATTGTTGCATGTTTTGTTTTTTTCAGATATTTTTTTTTTTCATACCTAATCTTCTTCTAGCTGACCAAATGTTAAGTTTTATGTGATTCCATTCAGGACTGTTTACACTTTTTTTGTTAAGTTTTTTTAAAATGCTGTTGAAGTTAAGCGAGTCCCTCCTTTCCAAAATAGTTTTAATGTACACCTATTGTGTCTTCTATATTTTTTTCTTTGTTTTATGCTAATGTCAATATTCACATAAGCTGCCACCCCAATTTTTCCAGTTATTTTTTGCAATTTATGTTGCTCAAATGAATAGCTTGAAATGATACAAAGGTAAGTGTTGAACTGCTAGAGGTTAAAAAAGGTTACCTACACCTGTAAAAATAATGTACATTTCAGAATTATACAAAAATCCTTTAAGGGGGCACAAAATGTGTTAATAATTTAAAGGTTTTCTGCAGCAATGGGAGTTGTTCAAGCCTTGAAAACTGGTGCTACTAATTCCTAAAGGCGTTTCAGCTTTTCAAGATTACTTACAACCACCTCTGTCTGTATAAAAGAAGTGCTGAAACACACTGTGGTATCATACCCTAGGAAGAGGTCTGGCAGACCTAAAGCCACAACAGAAACAGAGGACAAGTTTCTGAGAGTTAACAGCTTGTTTTATCCTGAAAACAGGAAAACAGCTTAATGCACAAAGTAATAGTGGTCATAGTAAGCAGTTCTCAGTTTCAACTTTGAAGAGAATACTTCGAGCTGTTTGACACAATGAGATGCAGCAAGAAAGCCATTGCTACGATGTTAGAATAAGACAAAGAGGCTTGCCTGAGGTATGAAACACTGCCATTGGACTACTGAAGACTGGAAAAAGGTATTACAGACTGACAGTGTTGGGGAGTAACGGAATACATGTACCGCCGTTACGTATTTAGAATACAAAATATGAGTAACTGTATTCCGTTACAGTTACCGTTTAAAAAGGTGGTATTCAGAATACAGTTACTTTGTTGAAATAAATGGATTACACGGCGGTACTTTCCTGTTTCATATTGTCGCGGGTCAGGACTGTTTGGGTTTGTTTGACAGCTACGTAATGTTGTTCCAGGAGGCAGCGTTACGGTTGCCATGGTTACAGGGTGACGCGCGCTCTCTCTGCGTGTTTCCTGGGTGAGAGAGCGCTTTTTTGTTGTTGTTGTTGTGCTAAACTAAAAGGCAGAATGCTACAGGCATGGCCCTAAAGAATGTAGCCTCATGGGCAGTGTAGTCCGTGCTGCAGCAAGAATGGACTGCCATACCCGTTATGTGTCTGTGAGCGAGGGAGGGAGAGAAAGGAAAAGTCCGAGCTGTCACGGAGCAAAAACGGGAGCTGGAAGCATGTAAATATAATAATAACCACTGCAGCCAAGAAGAGTGCCTGACGAGCCCAGCTGTAAGTAAGCTATTAAGACTCGACTGTACACTGTGTTCGTGTTTTCCTCCGGAAAAAATAAGTTCCGTTGGAGCAGCCTTTCAACGCCTCTCTCTGTCTCTGCCAAGCAAAGTTGACCCAGACAACAAAGTAAAGCTAGTTTTCAGCTACGAGCCCGACACGGAACCCACCGTATTAGCCAGAGGTCGCTTTACTACTGTTCGGAGCCGCGGACCTTCAGTAACAGTAATAAATCACAGCAATAGTACATTCACGTAGTTGTAAACAACATGATAATATATTAAGTAATCCAAAGTATTCAGAATACGTTACTCTCATTGAGTAACGTAACGGAATACGTTACAGAATACATTTTGGGGCATGTATTCAGTATTCTGTAATGGAATACATTTTAAAAGTAACCTTCCCAACACTGCAGACTGATGAATCCAAATTTGAAGTTCATCACACAGGATCTTTGTGATGGTATCACAGTGTTTGGCAACTGTCAAACATGGAGGAGGAAGTGTGATGGTCTGGGGCTGTTTCACTCAGAAGAGTGAAAGCAAAGCAACCTACAAGTGTCACACATTTATGGGAGCTTCTGCCACAGATACGAGAAGAACTTTCTGAAGAACATTTGATTTCTATTTTAAAAAGAATGCAACAGGTGTGTTCAGCTGTTATATCTGCCAAAGGTGGCTTTGATGAGTCAAAACTTTAGAATACATTTTGGTCTAAAAATTGAGTCCATTATTTTATTGTTTTAGATACTCGAGATCTGAGAGTGTAATATTTAAAAACAGAGCAACAATTCCATTTTTTGTGAACATAAAGTTAGGGTCATTACTGATGAATACTCAAACTTAAACTTTGAAAGATTTTCAAATAATGTTCATTAAATAATTATATTTATTTTCAGTGTTTGTTTGTAGTCTCAACTTGTCAATTAAATTTTTTTATAGCACCAAATCACACTATCACTCATCAAGATTAAAAAACATTTCTCAAAACAGCTTTCCACAGGAACAACTAAATTGTCCACACGTACATCCTGAATGTCTATACTTATATATAAAAGCTATTTAAGCCAATGTAAGGACGTATATTAAACAATCAGTTAAACCATAAAGTCAGTGCTTTGGGTCTCTTAATTGTCTTGGCAATAATCCATGCCATGAAGCTATCGATGGAAGGTTTCTGCAATGGACCTTTACACAATAATGTACCTGAGCACTCATTTCTATGAATATTTCTTAAATTTTAATGTTCTGCCACTTCGTGAGTGAGTTGCTATGGTGGTCTAATGCACTTGTAATAATGGACAGATTTTGGTAGTGTCAGCCTTCAAGTCATTGGGTTATACTCTGCAGAAAGGCCGCTTGAAATGCCAGCTCCACAGAAAATCTCAGTAACTTCCACCTAACAACCTCTCCAAAGTCTGGGCTGCCAGAGGGAGAGCACTAATAAGAATTGCAAAAGGAAAATCTAGGTATATAAAACCTCAAAACACGAAATGATCCTTGTGGTAGGTGAAAAGACTAAATATCCAATTTTGAATTTCCCATCAATTATTACTAAACCACGTCATTCCAAAGTATAAATCCAAGACTGATATATTCAAAGCCAATCCTTCTTTTCACTTATTGTTAAAACAGCCCCACGAGAGTTTTCTTTCCTTGTATAGATACAGCAGAGGTAACACCAAACAGCTGGGGAGGTTAAACCAACCTGTACTCATTAACAGTATATACTTGACATTAATGCTCAATAAAGGTGACATGCTAACAGCAATGGAAATAAGATGCCCAGCAAACCACGACCACACAGCACAGGTTATAGTTGCAATTGTGTAGAAAGCTCTCTGTTTTATTTGGTCAACTTGGTCTTTTTGTCTGCCTCCTTCCCCTGGCGCTGGGCGAATCAAAGCACAGAGAACAGAGACACTGCAGAAAGATAGAGTAATTATGGAGAGAACCAAAAGGCAGAGCTGTTGGATGTACTTCTTGTTAGTAGGGGTTAATAGAGCATCAACACCTATCAGTCCAAAGCACAGAAGCCAAACGCAACCAATGGTGATGTTTCTGATCCTGACCCCACGGGGAGTTCTTAAACCCATGTAGGCAATGGGGTGAACAACAGCCAAGTAATGCTCAACACAGGTCAAGATATGAAAAAGCATTTCTCCATAATAAGCAATCAAACTAGCCATTGATCCGACAGTTGTAATCACAGATTGATTAGTGCATGTGCCACTGACACTAAGGAAGAATCCCACGACAAAGATGAGCTCCATGGCAGCCACGTGATAGGTGAAAATGTCAGCGTGGCTAGCTGTTTTAAATGAATGCTGCTGCTTCCATTGTTGGTGACCCAGATAGAGGACGAAGGTACAGAGAGGTAGAAGGAGGATGATTCTCAATGCAGTGATGGTAGTGAACATTATGTTGCCAGCTGTGTAGTAGATGTAGTCCTGAAGATAGTTTGATGTAGCATTAACTGACATATCTGCTGTAAATCGCGTAGGTCTGAGGAGAAAATTTGATTTAAAGAATAAGTAGAATATGAGGAGGGAGAAAGGAAAAAGTTAAAAAGAAAGACAGACAGTTAAGCAACTGTGATGTAAAACAATTGGTTTTCATACCTGTGTCAAGTGGGTGCAAGTAGTAACACGCATTACTCCCCACTGTGAAAAGTGGCATTTTCTGTACTAAGCAGAAATACAAAATGGCATCAGCAGCATGCCAGCTGTAGTAGTGACAGTCGTTGCTAACCTGGGCCTTGACTGATTTGGCATGAAGCTCATTTGATTTATCAACAGCTAAATACCTTTTATGCCAGCGTAAAGTGATCACAAACAGCATTCTGTCATAAAGTGTCTGGTGTTTGTGTTCACAGTTAGCTATTATTTCTGAAAGCAGGCTGAACCCTTTTCATTTGTTATTACAGTGGAATATGTCTGGGGAAGGTATTACGTGGTCCTCAGGTTAATAAAATATGAATCAGTATAACACTGATGATGAATGTTTTTCCATAGGATAGATACTTTTCTTCTGAATATTTTTTGTACAACTTGCCAGTAATATACATTTTGTATAGCAAAGGGTTTTGTTTTTTTAAATTATTTTATTGCTACTTTTACTAAAGGAATGATACATACGTCATATATTCAAATAATATATTCACCCCAGTGAAACACAAAATTGAAGCACAATAAATGAAATATGTTGTTGAAACTGAAATAAATGTACCTCAAACCTGAACTATGAAAATGTTAGAATAATCAGGTAATATTTACTGAAATAACATTTTTATATTCCAGTTTCAAATTACACATAAAACAAACAGGTCACACAATAAGAACAGTAACACAGTCAATTAAATTATTACTATGCAGTGCTATTGCTGAATAGTTCTGCCTCACTTGATCTCACTAGATATTTTCTTTGTTTCTGTTTATATCACTTTAGAATTAACATTGAAAGTGATGTAACATGATGTATACCCACTTTTATTATCAACTTATTGATCATTATCATTTTGCAATAACATAGTGTTGCTAATAATAATTGTCTGTATATTCAAATATGCACTTTACACATGCAAGGAGCAATTTGTATTTTTTAAAAGTAAGCCCAAGTCATAGGCTTCTAATATTGTTGATTTAAATCTATTTTTAAATGATGAAGCTTCTTTCATCTTCTCTCAGGTTCACCACAGCAGGTATCAGGTGGCAGGGAGCAACATGATTGGTTTTATGCCACATCTCCTTTGTGATGCAATCCCAAAGGGCTTTTGTCTCGCTTCCCAGGATCTGGCTGGGGGCCTTTAACTTGTTAGGCAAACTTAACCACTACACTATGGAGCCACTTACTAATCAAAGTGAAGAGTAAGCTAATTGAGTCAAATACTAAATTAAAATGTTTAAAAATATCTGTAGAAAATCACAAACATTTCCTGAAGACTGTCTGCAGTCCTTTTCATTAAATACCAATATTTTAAGAAATAAAGAGACACTTGATTATCTGTGGAAATGTGGAGTATTTAAAAAATATTATGTCAGAGAACACTCACCTTGTTAGCAGTGTTATTCTTGTCTTTAATGACCTCTTCAACCTCACTGACTGATATGCACTGATGCCTCTGTGTGTGTTGGTGACGCTCACTGTTACAGCAGCAGAAATATGTGGGCTTTTGTTATGATGCAAAAGGGCATCCTGTGGCTCCTAGTGATGGGATTTCCGGCTCTTTTTAGAGAACCGGCTCTATCGGCTCAGCTCACTAAAAACAGCCGGCTCTTTCGGCTCTGAACCGGCTCTTCAGGTTGTTTTGTTTCTTTAATTAATTTATTATTAACAATAATATAAAATTATGCACAAAAGGAATTACTAATGTAAAAAAAAAAGTGGTTTTATTTATATATGTTTATATATAAATATATGTGGTGGCCCCTAGAGACAAAGCACGTACAAACTCCAAAACACATTTCTAGCATGAACTGAACTTCCAAAACAGAGCTACCTAGATCACTTAAATTACACAATTGAAAGCATATTTGTATTGTTTGTGTATTTATACACAAGCACTCATATATATTCAAATAATTTTTAAAAAAAAGTTCATTTGCCTGTTACTACCACACACCAAATCCGGTCGTTGGTACTTGCTGGCTCTTGTAGCCACTAGGTAACAAAGCTCAACACTGTGCCTAGCATCCTGGAGCACTTCTGTTGTCTTTTGTGCGTGCTTCTGAGTTTTTACGTGTTTTGGAGTTCGTACGTGCTTTGTCTGTAGGGGCCACCTTAAATATTAATACTTTTATTTATTCACTCCACATAAAATGTAATAAATAAATCATATAATACAAAAACCAACTATTCACAGTTTAACTATTAACTATTTCAATTTTCAGCTTTTTCCTTTAAAACAAATTTAAAATGAAACAACATACAACACTGCAAACCACAACACAATTAAATATAAATTAAAATATGAAAACAAAAAGAAGATGCATATTCTCTGTCATATGGATCTGCATGAATAAACTTTCTGAATCCTTTATCATCCACAACTGAAAATAGTTGTGGATGATTACTATACCTTTCTAATGTGATGTTGTTGTCCCTGGTTCTCTTTCTCTCTCTCCCTGCTGCTCTGTTCCTGTGCTACTGCAAGTGTAACTACCGCCCCTCCCCCCTCTGCCCAGCGCAAAGCACAAGGCTCGCATGCGGAGTGAAGCAAAAAAAGTGTGAGAGAGGGCGAGAGAAGGAAAAAAAAAACACGGCTCGCGATAAGGAGCCGTCGTTCACGTCAAAGATCCGGCTCTAAGAGCCATTTCGTTCGCGACCGACCCATCACTAGTGGCTCCTTTACTCAGAATTACAGTGGTCAGATTTTCTATTCCAAGTATTTTTTTACCACACGTGTCAGATTCTTTTATGCAAAGTCTTGCTGCAGCTGTTTCTAATGACTAAAGAAACCGAGCTTGTGTAAGTTATGTCTACCAAAGTTATTTAGATTTTTTTTAAATGTATTCATTTATTTTTTTATACTGTGTAATCTTATATATATATTTAAATATATATTCATTATTTAATATTTATATTTAAATATAAATAATAATAATGTCATGTTTATATTCCTGATCTAATATAAATGCATTTTGTTAGACCAAGCATTGGGGATTGGAACTCATTTCCAGGCCATCTGCACTGTTTGAATCTATTAATCCATTAAATGACAGGATTCAAATAACATCTCAGTGAAAACAGGTGTGTATTGAAATGACAAGTCATTTTCTTGATTCATTACTTTAATGCACAGGACCCTAGTCAAATGATTCCACAGTTTTTAGCAGATGACCTGATGTTACTGGTGAGGGGGTCCTTATACTGATTGACCTCCTAAAGAAACTTTAGGGCTGAGCACTAGAGCCTCAGTTTTACCAGAATTAGACTGAGGATATTTGAATGCATCCACTTAGTAATGGCAGAGATGCGTTCCTGAGGCAGGGGAGGCTGCTGAGACTGTTGAGGTTGTGATGGGTGCAAATGAGATGGATTTAAATTCTGAAGTATGTGTTGCATAGGTATGAAGAAAACTGTTTGAGACCAGCATCAGTGATAACAACCCAGTTTTGTAGTCTATTAATAAGAGTAGACTGATGAATGATATCAAAGCAGATAAGTAAAGCAGGACTAAAAAAATGTTCACACTTTTCCAAGAGCGTAAGAATATCATTAGTAATTTAAATAAAGTTGCTTCAGTGCTGTGGTTTTTTTGTGGTTTTTTTCATCTACCTGAAAGATGCCATTGGGATCAGGATTAGAAACATCAGCACTATCCACAGTATGTTTGGGTGTTCAGCCTTGATTGATTGGTGCTACAGCTTTACTATCTCTCTATCTGCACAGGACAGAAAAAAAAAAGTTTTAAAAAAGAGTGAAAATAAAGATCTGGTTATCTCAGACCTAGACAGACAGACAGATATGATGGCGAGGCTTACAATGATTGCACAACCCCAAGAAACAGAAAATGTAAAAAATAGGTATCAGCTGTTAATAATTTCCCACTTGCATAGTTTAAAAAAAGTTTTTTCTGGGGGTTGGGAGCAGTGTGTTTAAGGTTGCTCATGAAGGCCAGATTGAATTGAATGACTGTTTTCTCCAACATGTCAGTAGTTATTGTACCTATAACTGACTGACTGACTGACTGATATTAGGTTGGTCACTTATTTTCAGGACAAGCATACTGACTATTAGAACACTATATAGCACAAAAGTTAGGAAATACACAGATAGATAAACAACAATCTTCTTGTAGTGTGAGTGTGAATGTGTATGTGAGAGAGATAGTGAGAGTGTCTGTGTCTTTGACATTAAATCTACTTGATAATGAGGGTGGGAAGCTGCAATAACACCTCCTCAGAGCTAGAGGCGGCAGAGATATGGGAGCTGGGCCATTCCCAAAAGTACCAAAAAGCTGAGGTCACACATCTTGTCTACGCTCCCATCCCAGCAGGAGAAGTAGGGAGGCCACAGATGGGGTGTCCACAACCAAAGGTTGAGAGTACCAGACAACCTGAGTTCCCAGGGCCCCATGCACCCAAGACCTACTGAGCACCTGGCAGATCCCCCCCCTTTCCTGTCAGGGATCAGTTGGGCATTTTAAGTTGTCTATATCTGTACAAAACCTCACATCAACCATTATGTAAACTTCAGAAGAAAGCAATCAGCCAGATCAAGCCAGATTTAGAGACAACACTGAGGTTTTATTTTGAAAGTCAAAAGTTTTGAAGTTCATGGACCTCAAAAAATAAAGCTGCATACATGTCTGCATACAAGGCCAGATTTAACATGATACCTGTAAATGTACAGAGAATGTTTACCTGTTAACCTTCATTAGCTAGAATACTTGTCATGCACAGTGCATTCACACAGGAAATGCATCAATATTTCCAACATTTAATCAAAGGATTAAAATTCATTAATTAGATGACACATGTGTACTAGTGGTCAGCCAATAATGGCAACAGCTTCATCAGTGTGACAGTGTTAATCTCAAATGAAACATATATAAGTAATTTTGCATAACTTTGCAGAACGCACACAATGTACACAAATTAAAAAAAGATTAAAAAAAGATAATACAGAGAATTTACTAATTTACTAAAATATCTAACAGCTAAAATGAATAAATGAATGGAGTAAATATATTATTGCAAATAATCAGAGCATGTGTCAGGGTCAGACTATGGGTGATAGTGAGTAGTGGACAAATGTAGGCAATACAGGATTCTTAACAAAACACGAGCCATTTATTATGGCTGGTGGCAAACTATGAAACAATGGGACAAGGCGAACAGAGACAACACTAAAAAAATGACTAAATAGGGAAACAGAATTCAAGCAGAACTAAATGAAGCTTAAACTATACAAACTAGAACATTGTGGTACAAAAGGGCATAAAGCTCAAAATGCTGGGTCACAAGATCCAGAACCAAGACAGCATGATAATAATTAACAAAAAATACAATCTATATAACAAATGATGACGTCAAAATCCTTTAAGTTGTATTGTCACCTGACTCCAAATGAACCAGAAATTTATTTATGTTCTTGCCCTTTTTAGTTGAACATTTAAATCAAAAGCAAACCCACATTACAGTGAATCATTCTTTCAGTCCCCTAAATTATAAAGGCTGTGATGCAAACACCCAGAAATCCACCTTTGCCTAAATAAGAAGTCATGCTTTCCACCTCATATATTTACTATATTTAGAAAAACAAAGCAGATCACACTTAAATCAAACAAAATGTTATTGAAAAAATAAGGGTTCACTCATTGTTTTAAGTTTAACTTCAGAGTTTTCCTGCCCTGTGCAGATACAGCAGAGGTAAGACTGAACAGCTGGGCAGGTAAAACATGTATGCACCAACCCCCACTGCACTTCTGACAGTCTCGCTCACCTGAGGGGACCAATAAACAGCATTGGAAACAAGGAGTCCAGCAAATGACAACCACACAGTGCAGGTTACAACTGTGAAGGTTTGGAAAGCTCTCTGCTTTGATTGGTCAGATTGCACATTTTCTCTGCCTCCTTCCCCTGGCCCTGGGCGAATCAGAACACAGAAAACAGAGAAGCTGCAGAAAGATATGATTATTATGGAGAGAGCCAAAATGCATAACAATAAGAAGGATTGGCTGTTATTAGTTAATGTAAATGACAAACTTGTTAAAACAAAGCACAGAAGCCAAATACAGCCAATGCTAATGTTTCTTATCCTAATCCCTTGGGATTTTCTTAGACCCATGTAGATGACTGGGTGAACAACAGCCAGGTAACGCTCTACACAGGTCAGAACATGAAAAAGTGTCTCTCCATAGAAAGTAATAAAAGAAGCAATGGATGCTATTGTTTGATTAACGTAAGAGCTACTAATGCTGCAGATGCACCCCAAAATCCCGATGAACTCCATGACAATTACATGGTAGGTGAAGATGTCAGAGTGGCTTGCTGTTTTAAAGGAGCGCTGCTTTCGCCATTGTTGATAGCCCACATAGAGGACGAGGGTTGAGAGAATGAAGAGGAGAATGACTTTCAATGCAGAGAAGATGATACTTATGTATCTGATGACTGAAGAGCTGTCATAGTCTAGAAGATCGTTGGTGACAGACGAGGAGTTGAGTGACATTTCAGCTGTATATTGTAGGCCTGAGAGCACAAAGTAAGTACAGACATGGATGAGAACAGTTTTCTAGTGATAAGAGCATATCACTGGAATATCACAGTTAATTAAGAGATAAATTTAAAAATAATTAAGATAAAAGACAATAAGTGTCTCATTAACATAGTGTTATAAAGTGGGAGTACCTAATGGCATCTTTCCTCAGCATGTTATATAGTTTGTTTTAGTTTTTGTAGAGCTGTATATCATTAGTATAAATTGTCAATATGAGTCTGTGGCAGCACTTTATGATTATGTCCCACTATTATCCATTATTGGGGCATTAATAAGGTATTAGCAATAATATATAACAATATAGCATTACTCCTCCGTAGTACGCCATGTATAAATGCACATTTATTATTTTGACTATCATTATTAGCAGCAGTGATGCTGTACATGGTGTAACAGTAACAGATGCATAAACATATCAGCAAAGGTGTTAAAAATACAGGCTTCCTTTACATGAATAGAAGTACAGATACCTGTGCTTAAAAATACTCCAGAAAAAGCTGGAATACTGTAACAACTGTAACAAATATTATTATATATGGTGACTTTGACTCCACACGTAAACAGTAAAATGACTATAGTGAGGGAACACAGTTGAGGGAGCACTAAGATCTGTAAAGTGGCTCAATATAGGGAGAAAAATCATAACTCACAGTAATGTCTGATGTGATCTTCAGTAAGTTTTCTTAGTGTACATGCTGTGATCAGCTGACCTGTTGCTCTTTGTGAATTTACACAACTAAACAAAACTGTCTTCTTACATCTTTCATCTCTTGTCTGAGTGAAGTTATCTTGCACTCCTTTGTCTCCCTGTGAAATAAAAGCAGCTGGAAACACTGAATTTGAAACTACCTGTAATTCTGAAATACACTGAACAAAACATACGGACACCCACTTTAACCCCTGTGTATAAATCTAATTATTTATGATACTGCTGAACAAAAAGTAACAAGCATACTTAAAAAAATTAAGTACTAGAATATACATATATTTGTTCAGAAATGTAGAGAGTAAAAGTAAAATGTTGTCAGAAAAATAAATACTGAAGTATAGACATTCTTCTTAAGTTTAAAAAAAGTATTTGTACTTCGTGGCTTCTCACCTCTGCATATCATCAATGAATTAACGATTACTTACCTTGTTGGTAGTGTTGTATTTACTTGTCCTTGATGGTATGTCTTGAAACTCACTGTCTGTTGTTTGTCTTAAATATACACTGATGTCATATCCTGTTATCATAACAGATACTTTGTGGGCTTTTGTCAGATTATAACTTTTTATTAATGACCTTCATCAGGCAAATTCTCATTTAAAATTTTCCATCATTGCATAAGTCAAAGAAAGTGCACACAGTGCAGCTGGAGGGCACATCAGCTGTTCAACCGCTATGGAGAGGTTATGCAGCTAAACTTCTATTTAGTTATATGTATCTCCTACACATGCAGTGTAAATTCCAGCAATTTTACAACTAAAAATTATTACACATTTATTTTATTCATTAGGTTACAATACAATAGCACTCCACAATTAGATCTGCATATTAAAGACACAATTTGAATACAGCATTCAAATCTAATGGCAATTCAACCCAGACATGACCTCTTGTGTTTTTGTGTTGACGCTGCTTTAAATGACTTTAGGGTTTGAGGCTATGTTTAGACACCACGAATTAACATACAATCAAATCTGACATATCAGACAAACAAATGATTACATGGAAGGTCTATAGAAAGCATCGTGAAAGCCTTACTGGTCAGAGGGCCCGGTGGCGCCAGTGTCCGGCAGCCTCGCCTCTGTCAGTGCGCCCCAGGGTGGCTGTGGCTACTATGTAGCTTGCCATCACCAGTGTGTGAATATGTGTGTGAATGGGTGAATGACTGGATATGTAAAGCGCTTTGGGGTCCTTAGGGACCATAAAGGCGCTATATAAATACAGGCCATTTACAGGCCATTTACTACTTACTAACGTGAATATAAGACAAAGGAACCTAGTTCATATGAAATTAAAGAACTAAAATATAATTTCAAAATCTAAACACTACAATGTAAAATGTAAAACTCTTAACTTTAAAATTATGTTCCTTATCTATCCAGCGACATGATGCACCTGCCAGAGTGACTGCTGGATAGTGATGCGCGAATCATGAACGAATCGTTCAATACTCGAGAATCACTTTACTGACTTGTGAATTATGATTCACAAGCGCAACTGACTCACTGACTCATCCCTGTTGCTGTTAGCAAACTAATTTCATTAGTAGAAATATATCTAGCTTATAATTCAAATTGTGGAGAAAAACACAACATCCAGTATCTTAACAAAAACATTTCTGCTCTGAACTGGAAGAAAAAACCCTGAGTAGAAGCTCACATCAAGACAATAGCTCCTCGGTTCACAGTAGCATCGCTCTGCTAACATGCTAACAACACATTTGAGCTACTCACCCCCTCCCTTCCTGCGCTGAATCGTAGCGTAAGCAAATCACTCAGGACTAACTAACCCCCTCCCTCCTGTGCTGAATCGTAGCGTAAGCAAATCACTCAGGACTCACTAACCCCCTCCCTCCTGTGCTGAGTCGTACTGTAAGCAAATCACTCAGGACTCACTAACCCCCTCCCTTCTGTGCTGAATCATAGAGCGAACGAATCACTCACTCACTCACCCCTTCCCGCCTGGCTCGCAGCTACTTCTTCTTCTTCCTGGTTGGCAACCAATGTTAAGGCGCACTACCGCCCCCTGGCTCACAGCTCAGTGGACATTTAGATGAGAAAATATATATTTGACACATTTAAGGAAAATACTAATAAAATAAAAGTAAACAAAAGAAATGTTCCCTTTAGAAATTCTTTGGCTCTTTTGTGCTATATAAAATAGTTTTTTTTCTTTAAGAATCACTCATCTTAGCAGTAGGATTTACATTAAAAGAGAAACAAATTAAGTTTGAGTGAAAATGTAAATTTTTTGCACTCTCTGGTCAACTGACTCAGGGACTCAAATGACTCAAAAAACCTGATTCACTTTGGTGAGTGACTCATTAAAACTCGATTCAGTAAAAAGAATCAAATTTACCATCACTACTGCTGGAGTACTGCTGCCTGGTAACCCAGGTAGAAGACAAGAGAGGAAAGAGAGATAAAGTCACAACAGTGTCTATATCATAAACAAGGGATTCTGAGAAGTCACAATACAGGAAGCATTTGAACAAGAAATTAACAGAGCTATGAACCGCAGTTCTAAGGAGAAAAAGGACAAATGAAGAGTAAGTTTCCGTATGATAAAGAAGACAGCAACAAGACTGGCTCAAAGCAAGTGCCAGTAAGTTATATTTTACCCTGTGAAGGAATTAAGCAGCAAGATTATAATTTGTTTAGTTTCTACTGAGGTGCAAAATCAAAGTATCTCTTCTTCCTTGCGTGTTTCCCCACTGTCTTGCTTTGAACCAGCAACAGATAAATAAATGAATGAATACATAAATAGATTTTTTCCTGTTTCTCATGTTATTCAATAAATGCAGGAAAATTTTCATTGCTTGAAATTGCTGCTGTTAGTTTGTAGAGCATCCACATGGCTCCAAAGTCTAGGATTTCAGTACACGTTGACCATAACAAAAGAAGCATGTGAAAACTGTCTTTCTTTTTGGAGAAAAATCTGGTAATGTGAGAAATTCAGTTCTGTTTTATTTATATTGCACCCAATCACAATAGTGACCAAGAAATAACATTTCTCCTTCAGGATCCTCACTGTATGTTTCTCAAGCAGAAATTTCTTTCCCTGAGGTGGCAAAATTAGTTGACTTAATGAAAGCATACTCCTGATCTCTCGTTTTGTTCCATCTATTGTCCCTATGCCTGTCCTATCTATAGGTCCCTGTGTGCTCACCATACTTGTATTTGGTGAAATCCCTGGTTATTTTAAAAATGCTTTTATCCACCCACTTAAGAAAAAAGATTTTAGAAAATGTTCCATATATATTGCCCCCATGTTCACTCATTGGTATGAAAGTTTTCCTGTCCTTTGTAGATACAGTAGAAGTAATATCAAAGAGCTGGGCAGGTTAAACCAGTTTATGATAATTTCTATTACACACTTGACACCTTTACTCAAAAAGGTTGACTCATTCAGAGCAATGCCAATAAGATATGATATACAACACAACCATAGAACACCCAGTATAGCTGTGATGGTGTGAAAAGCTCTCAGCTTCAATTGGTCAGGCTTCTCCTTTTCCCTGCCACATTCTCCGAGTCGTGGTCGAATCAGAACACAAAGAACAGAAAGGCTGCAAAAAGTTATGATTAATATTGTGAAAACCAAACAGCATAAAATTAGGATAAATGTATTATTAGCTGATAAAACATTATATACGCCCATTAGTCCAAAGCACAGAAGCCAAACACAACCAATGATGATTTTTCGGATCCTGACCCCATGGGCATTTCTTAGACCCATATAAACGATGGGATGAACAACAGCAAGGTAACGCTCCACACAGGTCAGGACATGAAAACACATCTCTCCATAGGAAGATATGGAACACATGATGAGTCCTACTTTTACCATCAGTGAGTTATTACTGTATGTGCCAAAAAGATAGCAGATGCACCCCAAAGCCCCAGTAAGCTCAATAACAGCCACGTGGTAGGTGAAGACATCAGCGTGGTTTATGCTCTTTAAGGAGCACTGCTGCTTCCATTGTTGGTAACCCATGTAGAGAACGAGGGTGGAAAGAGGGAGGAGAAGGATGACTCTCAATGTAAAATTGGCAGTGTTCATGTGAGATTTCACTGTGGAGCAGAGGTATTCCAGAAGTTCATCAGAGATGGATGAGGAGTTATTAGACATGTCTGTGGTATATATTTTACACCTTTAGAATAATACAAAGCTGAAAGAAACAGAAAAATGTGTGTTAGAAGGAAAAAGGGGGGATAAAAGAGATCAACAAACATGTAGTATGTTTTAGCTGATGGAGTAGTAGTAGCAGATGAGAAGACTGGGTGCCAGTCCATTTAGCTAAAAGAAGGAAACTGAAGCTAGAATTCACATAGATTCACCCAAATTGGGCAACAGACGATTCGAAAAATATTGCCTGGTCTGATGAGTCCTGAATTTCATTGACACATTCAATGACAGTCAGAATTTTGCTTAAACAACACAAAACAATGACTCCAACCTGCCTTGTAGCAAATATTTAAGCTGCTGGTGTGTGTGCGTTCTTTGGATCTTTTAGTACCAATTGAGCATTGTTTAAACACCACAGCATTCTTCTAGAGTGTTGCTCACCATGTCAGTCCCTTCATGTGAACAATTTACCCGGTACGTTTCCATACTAGAGTAGCTTTCACAGTTACCACAGATATCAATTCAATGAAAAACTCAAGCCATACAAAAATTAGAATTTCTCTTTAGATTCTAAAAAAAACTGATTTTGCTTTATTTATATATTTATTCATTTGTGGTGTGATTTGATTTCAAAATTAATTGGAAAAATGTTTTTTCAACCCTCAAAACAAAACTGCCAAAATAAATAAATATTTTACAGCAATGACAAATGTTTTATAATTTATGTCATTACAAAAAGCATTAATTATAGGCAATTAGAAGTGACTTAACGAGTCATATTCACTGCCCTCGATCGATAGAATCACACAATTTCTAAACAAAACCATCTAAAATTACAATGGTTGTTAGACAAGAAACAAGAAAGCAACTATATAAGCTGGCTGCATCAGAATCGATGAGCAACGTACTCAAACCAAGAGGACAAATGTGAAGTCACTGTTTTAAAAGGCCTGTTAAAAGAGTTCACTTAAGTTATTTTAGTGAGTGTGTTTAAGACCATGAAAAGTAAATATCCGCCTAAAAAACACTGAGCATTTAAAAATATCAAGTGAATTAATACTCACCTTGTTGATACATTTATTTTAGCCTGACTGACTGCTGTTCACTCCAGATGTGCAATGATGCTTTTGCCTGTGTTGGCGACACTCACGTGTTAGTAGGAGGAAAACGTTATACATCTTTTGCATGACGTAACACGAATTAGTGGGAATACAGCAGGCAAATTATTCTTCAATGCACCACTCAGATAGTATTTCAAATCAGCAGTTTCTAATCACTATGGAAACGAATATTATAACCAAAGTATTAATACTGACTCACCCAAATATGTATCAAAAGAACAGGCTGAGAGTTTAGCAATTGGCTCATTAGTATTCATTTTGTCAGCGTACTAAAAGTAACAGGAATCTGACAGAAAACCAGCTGTGATTTATCAAATTTCAGGAACAGCAATAAATAAATAAATATAATTTTTAAAGAATACATGTAAAAAGTAAAGAAGCTTGTGTTATGAGCATGCATTGGTGCTGACTGGGGCCTTGGAAACATTAACATGTTTCCATATCAATGGTTTTTCATGACATTAGCTGGCCATTACACCTAATGGTATGCAAATAAGCTGTTAAAGTCGGTGTTCATTCAAATTAAGCAGTGTCATGTAGACTGTGTGTACATAGGACAAAAAAAAACTCCTTGATACGGCACGCTTGTTAGGTGGACATGCAAACTTGGCAGAAAAAAAGTGTCACATTGAGCTGTGTGGCAGGCAGTGGTTGGACCCAAATGCAGGACTCTGAGACAGAGTATTAAACTTAAAGATGGCATTTTTTATTCACTGGCAGACAACGAACTCAGAAGCACAAAACTAGTCCTGTCAAAATTAAAGGAGTTAACGCAGCTTAAGCCGTCATCACGATTAACGAGATAAAAACTGCTATTAACCCTTGTATGGTGTTCGGTTCTGTGAGACCCATGCCATTTAGAGGCCATTGCCCCTTTAGGCAGTATATACCATCAAAACCTGCAAAATATGGTATAAGGATATGTACACTTGATTAGAACTGATTTTATTTTTTTTGTAACATTTTATTGACAAAAAACGAGAAGCACATTAATTCATAAATGTGATTGAACAAAAGTAAAAGGAAAAAATTAACCATTTTTGCTGTTCACATGGCTCGTAATTGGGATAAAGTAAACATCTGTTGAGTAATTTAACATAAAATTGTTTGATAGTGTTAATTGGAAAGCCAAAAATCCAACGGGTCCACCAGACCCATGAACACTGGCTGAGTAACAAAAATACGAACACCATACAAGGGTTAACGCATCTGGACTGCAGAATGCCTCAAAATGTTTCTGTCAACCCATTTCGGGCAGTTTGTTCACGTAAAGTTACCTTCGCACATGCGCAACTGGGCAGTAGATTTGGTTGTGACGGGCAGCTGAGTCAATCAACTCAGTTTGAACAAAATTGAGTTGAGTCAATCACCTTAATTTGGAAGATGATAAACTCACATTGACCCTCTCGATGGGAAATTGGAAATGTTCTTTTCACTGAAGCATCTCCAGCTTAAAATATCACATTCACGCGAAGCATACGTTAGTCGGGGATGCTGCTAGCACTTTGGCTAATGCGTCATCCAGCTTGCGACAAACCACTCACGGAGCATCGGGGACTCAGTAAGTCTACCTCGGACATATTGACTGACACAATTGCCAAGTGGATTGCAACAAACTGCAGACCTGTTAATGTTGTTGAGAACACACGCTTTACATAGCTTTGGTTCCTTGTCTCAAGGACTTGAAGTGCAGCCCCAAGAGTGACAGAGAGAGAGAGTGGATAAATGTTTACAGAGTTTTTTGTTAACACGAATGTTCAAGATGTTCAAGAAACGTGTTAAGTGCGTATATTTCCCCTTTTTCCTCGAGTTTGTTTGCTCATGCAAAATGAAATGTGATTAATATAAATAAAAATGAATGATATTTAATCGTGATTAATGAAAATTAATTCACAGTAACCCTGTGATGAATCTGATAAAAAGTTGTAATTCTTTTGACACCATTAATATATATTATACGTATTACGTATTATTATATAGGTTTTTTTAAAAGTTGCATTTCACAGGAGAGAACCTGTGCTAAAAGATTGAAGAAAACTATTCAAATTCTCTTTATATTTAAGCTTGTAACTGACATTTATGCAATATAATGAAGTAAATGGAGAACAAACACAAAGAATGTATGCTTAAATTCAAAGGTGAAAAAGTGTTTTGATCAAGCAATTGCGATTAATCACGATTAATAACAGAAAATTGTGAAATTAATTAGTTAATTCTTTAATCTATTGACAGCACTACACAAAACATGAGCACTCGAAACAAAAACAAAACTGAAAATAGGAAGGATGATTCAAAATCACAGGACCAATTTAAGACGACACAGCTAGAAGATGCAGCGGCCCAGAGTCTCCATTTCAACTTGGGTCGAAAATGTGGACTTCAAACTACATGCCCGTTTTAAAATTGCGTTGATAGGCCTTGTAAAACCAGAGTTATGATAAAAAATACACGCAATGTTTTTTTCTGAATAAAACAGTGGTGTTTTCAGCTGAAAAGAAACAGTAAAATGGCATTTTTTACGTACAGCGCTAGCAAACACTCGCCGCTTGCGAGTGTAAAAAGAAAAAGAAAAAAACATCTCTTCCCTATTGGTGTTAAAGTTTACCATGTCAACCAATCAAAAATTGATATGGCAGCATGTGGAACTTGGTTGTTTAGGAAGAGGGGGAAGTTTTAGGAGGCCAGCGAGAGAGAGCAGGCGAGCAAAAGAAAGAGAGATAGCGTGTTTTCACATGTGAGAGATTAGTGACGTTTAGCGTGTTTGGAGGCTATAGTTACTGTATAGTGTAGCCGTTGTTTTGTTTTGTGTGTCAGTTATACTGCTGAATGTCACATTTGCTCCAAAAAAGCCATCAGAGGCAGATTCCAGTGTAAACGCTGTCTCCACATGGAAAACTGGATTGATACACGTCCTGCTGTCAGACCTGCAGGGTTTAGGCCTGTGCTGTTCTCCTCTGTCTTATACTGAACACAAACTATGTTTTTGTAGTGGCACAAATCATTTGTGTGCCTTATAGTTTGATGCAACACACCTGATTGTTCTATAAATAGTTTTAAATGCTTATATAAAAAAGACACCTGAGGCCTTGGCTGCATTTTTAGGTAAATAGTATCATATAACTTTTTTGTTTGCAAAACTTGTGCATAAGTTTTAGAAATGTAAAATTTGTATTTTCATTTTAAGTTATGAAAATGATTTGTTAGACATGTTTGTGGTTTTTACAGTAAAAAATATAACTTTTTTTCTACTCGGATTTAAGTTTTTTGTCTGAAAGTCAATTGTGCTAATATAGTATGTCAAAATGAAAAAAATACTCAAATTTCAGATATTTGAGGTTGTGCTGAAAATAATGATACCAAACAAGGCAAGATAAACAGTTTTTAAAGGTGAAATATAGAAGTAAAATCAAAAGTATTCAAAAAACAGCTAATTCTACCCTGGACCCCAGAGGGTTATTAACAATATTTAAAGTATATACTTAAACACACAAAAACACTGTGTCACAGACCCAGTGCCATGACAAAAAGAATTGTGAAGGACTAAGTAAAACATTCCAAATTTTCCATGATGTTATAATATCATTTGAAAGAAAGCTTGTGTAGAGGGTACACCCTGGACAGGTCACCGGACTGGCTGCATACACACTATATTTTTTTTCTTTTTATGACATTTAATTAAGAACACAGACTTTTACAGTAACTTTTAACTCAATTAAGTAATTAAAGCAACAAAACCCCCCCCCGAAACAACAAAAAGTAAACGGAAAGTTAACATGGTGGACAAAGATAAAACAGGCTGGACTTTTATAATATACTGCCCCAGTCATCTTACATTCATACTGTTAATAGGGGTGGGGGGAAAATCAGTACAACACAGTTTAGCAATATTTTGCATGGTGATATTGTATCAATACATGGACACCAAATATTCATATTTTATTAAATAAATGAAAACACTACATGAATCTTGATATAACATTAGGTAAGAAAACCTGCATTAAAATGGCTCAGCGGGAAAATTATCCAACACTGGATACACTTCTCTTATCAAAGCTACCGTCTAACTCATTAGCAAACTAATTCCAAGTATTCCAAGTACTTTTTACCACACCTGTCATATTATTTTATGCAAAGACTTGCTGCAGCTGAAGTATGTGTTGCATAAGTGTGAAGACTATTTGAGACCAGCATCAGTGATGACAACCCAGTTTTGTAGTCTGTTAATAAGAGCAGACTGATGAATGATATCAAAGCAGATAAGTAAAGCAGGACAAAATTGTTCACACTTTTCAAAGAGCGTAAGAATATCATTAGTAATTTAAATAAAGTCGCTTCAGTGCTGTGGTTACGTCTGTAACTAGGATGGAAATGATCAAACATACAGTTTCCTTCAATGAGCTGAAGGAGCTGAAACAACTGAAATTGTAATTATCTAAAAGGGTGTGATCTAAGTAGGGTCTCTAAGCAGAGAAAAGATGCTGGCTGTGTTAAAATAATATGGAATGCAGCCAGATACAAGGCATTAATTTATAATAGAGAGAGGCCAGGGGAGATGACAGGCAGAACTTCTTAAATGAATTTAGGAAGGATACTCTCTGTTTGACAGGAAGAAATGTGCATCTATGACTCAATATTAAAATCTGTTGAAGTAATTAGTTTACATTCAGAGGGTTACAGGTTGATCCTTCCAGTAAATACATCCTAAAGTGTTATGCGGAGGTTTAAGAAGTCTGCTCATGCTAACAAACTAAAAATGTGTATTATAATTATTCAAACTAACAAAATAAGATTTTCCCACATTTTCCACGAGTTGATTACCTGTGATTATGATCTAATATCACAAAACAAATTATGTGTCATGATGTGGTTGTGTAATGCAGCCAAGAAAGGACCCAAAATGCAGCCTCACTGAGACAGGACTTAAACTCAAAAACACAGCTTTAATTGCTCTGCGGTAAAAAGTGATATCAACACTAAACTGGGGAATCTAAACACAACGGGAGAAAATAGAATAGAATTTAATTCAACTTTATTGTCATTGTGTTGTTATTGTCATGTCACAAGTACAAGGCAATGAAATGCAGTTTGCATCCACCCGGAAGTGCTTTAGCCATCATATAGATATATTACAATATAGATCAGCAATAATATAGGTATATAAATATATTACAGAAATGGGTCTGTTATAGGTATGTTACAATGTACACGGTATGAAGGTATGTTATGAATATACTATAACTATAAGTATGTAGAGTCTGTAGTGGGTATACAAGCTTTGTACAGGATATAAATATAAAGCTATACAGAAATATGTAAGTTATAAACATTTATAAACAGTTGTAGAATTATAATTATTGTATTGTACCCTGTACAGAACAGGGAGAGACACACAGCCATGAGGGAGATGCTGACATACACAGAAGGATAGTGAGAGAGACGAGGACACACGGGGAACACAGCTGACACGAATTAACATGACACCACAGGGGAAGCAAAACAAGACACGCTGAACATGGAAACATGAGGCCTTCACAATGAAACAGGAAACAGAGGAACATGACACAGGGGCAGAGGAAAGGCAAAGAGAGAGAGAATATGAGAGAGAGAAGACATTATGGTCTGAGGAAACGTAGATAAACATGATGGAAAGAAACACAAGGGGAAACACGGGGCAAGAACTCACACAAACACGTAACACAGACACAGAGAGAGTCACAGAGGGGAAAGACACAAGTGGGAATCTAATAATAAAAAGCTAAACGGAGCAACCTAGATACTATATAGAATAAACGTAAGACTAACCAAATGAACTTAACCATAAACCATAATACAAAATGACAAAAACACAAGAAAACTCAAAACACTGGGTCCACCTGATACTGTACAATTAAAAAAAATACTATTTTCACTCTACTTAGGTAAACACATTTGTTACCTATGTTGCTGTCATAGTGAAAAAATGAGTTAAAATCAAATCAATAACTGATTAAGTTTTAAGAAATATCTAATGGCATGGTTCAACCACAGATAAATAAGAACTTAAATATCCACCTTTTTGGTAGTATTATTTCTTCTTGTCCTCAATCGGAGTCTCCCAACTCAGTAACTGCTATTCTCATGTGCAGTGATGCCACTGCCTGTGTTGATGATTCAAATACATCACACAGCAGCACTGTCTGCTTTTTGCATGTAAACATCATTTTGCTTGAATCATTGTTAATCATAGAAGCACATTATACTTCAGCTGTTTGGGCCTGTATACAGGTCAAAAATAAATATTTGCAAATATAGTACAACATTTGATTGCAAAAACAATTTACTATGCCATTTACACACATACACATTAGGAGACTTTGAATACCATATTCAGATTTAATAGTCATTCAGGCTTGACCTCATCTGTTTGTACTGTGTGTGTCTTTGTGTGCCATCTTTCTGTGGGCTATCTGTACTGCTGATGATATTCTAGCTGATCTTTGAAGTTATCAAAAAGTTTTGAATTAAGGAATTAAACAGCATAGTTACATGATGTAGTTAAAACAAGGCATGCACAGCCACATTTCATCTTAACCACATCTTAACCAGCAGTTGGGCAGCTAAAGAAGGGCCCTGTAGCGCTGTATACTTGGGAAAAGAGAACCAGGCGGTTGAAAAGACGTATGCACAGTTTATGTAAAACCCAACAGGAGTATTATCATTCCATGATGTGGCAGGACATGGAAAAGATCAATATGTTTGCAAAATATCCTTGCCATGTGTACTATGTTTATTAAGAGAGATTAAGCTTGTGTTTCCATCAAGTAGTGATTGTTGTTAAGTGTATGAAGCTATTAGACATTATGAAACAAGCCCCTTACATTAGAGCCTCTTATTGCGTGTTTTGTTTGGGTTTCATCAGAATTGTTTTTTTTTAACTCAGATGGAAACTGAGTTAAAAGAAGAAATTTAAAGAAGGGCCACGGGTCGTACTCGAAGCCTGGCCAAACCTGCACCTCACTGTTTTAGTCACCAAAATCGGAAAAGCCATAGAGAGGGGATAGCCTTACGTATGAAACTAGAAATGATGGAAATTCTATTTATTTCAACAAAGTAACTGTATTCGGATTATTTAAACAGTAACCGATACTCATATTTTGTTACTCATATTACTTATATGAGTAACAAAATAGTCATATCTTACTCATATTTAGCATTTTAAATACATACATGTATTCCGTTCCTACCCAACACTGGGTAAAGATGTCAGAATGGCTTGCTTTTTCACAGGAATGCTGGTGACAAACATAGAGCACAGGGACCGAGAGGAAGGATGAGAAGGACTCTAAAGGCAGAGAATACAACAACAATACAACAATGACAACACTGAAATTGGTGTTTTTAAGAAGATTGTAGGAGGTAGATATAATGTCAGATGAGAGATGAGAATTCTTCTGTATCTGTACCTTAACAGCCTGAGGAGAAAAAATGATGAGAAAGACAAACAATGACTGAAAAGAAGTGGTGAAATGCTTAGCATCATAGAAATGGAGAAAGCACATTTAGTAAAACATTTTTTAAAAAGTGCAACAGTGTTAGTATTTATTTCTTATTTTTTACCGTAAAGATAAATGGATCTGGATAAAACTTTACTTCTACTACCGTTTTGCTATTCACCTTTTGTTTTTGTTTTTCAGTTGAAACTGAAAATTTGTTTCATGGAGGAGAGTGGATACTCTGTAAGATAAAAATGTGACAATCTGATTATGTTCATCTGGATGTAGCGTTTTCAGTGGGAGAAACATTTCATCACTCATCCAAGTGACTTCTTCAGTCTCAGCTGACTGCAGATTTCCCCAATCTTATAAACAGTACATTTGCATAATGACTGAAACCAGCCCACTGAAGGAACAATGGGCCTTGGTCAGCTGAAACTGAAGAAGTCACTTGGATGAGTGTTTCTCCCAGTGAAAACGCTACATCCAGATGAACATAATCAACCTTTTGGGACATACTTACCTGGATGACTGAGCATGCATCAAGACAATGCCATTCTGTCAATTTTCATAAATACTGTCCTGAACTAAAAACTGTGGTGTTAATAATTTCCCACTTGCATAGTTTAAAAAAAGTACTTTCAGGGGGCTGGGAGCAGTGTATTTAAGGTTTCTCACAAAGGCCAGACTGAATGGTAATGACTGTTTTCTCCAGCCTGTTCATACATGGAGTTATTGCATCTATAACTGAATAACTGACTGACTGATATTAGTTCGGTCACTTATTTTACATGTGAGATAGCGTAACATAAGAAGCAAGGAAGGTTATAAGTCAACAGCTTCAGCATACTAGTCAATTTTCTTTTAAGTATACTGTTTTCTTTATATTTTTTTATTTTATTTGAGTACATATCCACTGTATACATAAATATGCAGATATCCGTGTATGTGTATATATTGGTTTGTTTGTTATATGTGTCCAAAACAAAAGACTGTCGTCATCATCATCATCTATCACCTAGCCTAATCTGTCACCCTTCTATTACAAGTTCCCAAGACACTTGAACTCCCATAGGGCAGAAAATCTCCCCCAAATCTCCCAAATGAGGGCATAGTCCATACTTTTTTGGCATGAATCATGTTAGACTCAGTGTGGGTGATTCTCATCCAAGCTACTTCACACTGGGCAACAAACTAACTGAACCACATCTTTTGCAAAAATGCAGTTGTGACAATATAAAGGATGCATGCTTGCTATACCTTTAGATTCTTTTTGGATCCTTCGTTTTTTGACCCAGCATTTTGTACATTATTCCCCCCCATGTCTCTCTGCATTCACTCAGTTCATATCATGTTTCTAGATTTTTCCACGTCTCCGTGCCAGGTCCCACGTTCAAGTTTCTTTTTCATGTTTTAATCTTAGTTCACCCAGTTTAGGTTATTGTTTAGATTCGTCTTTGCCTTTTGTTTTGTACTTTTTTGCCAGCCTTAATATAAGGCTCATTTTTTTCATACTCAACTTTTTTTTTATCTCTTCATGTGTTGCTCTTGGGTCCTCTCCTCACTCCACAAAGTCAACTTCGCAGGCAGACTGCGACAGATTCAGTTGCAAAAATGGTTTTAACCAGACTTGAAAAAGTCTGGTTAAAACCATTGGTGTTTTTCTTATTTTTCATCATAATGTTCAAGACCAGATGTTCAGCGGTGTTCTTTACTTTCCTAAGACTGTCATTTTAATAAGCGCTAGACCAGTTGTATATCAATTTTGTGACATTTATAAATGCTCTTTCACACACTGATATATTTATTAATCTACAATATGTTTCTGTATTCAACCTTGGGTTGAATACTTGTCATGTACAGTGCATGCACACAGGAAATGCATCACTAATTCCAGCATTCAATCAAAGGATTAAGATTCATTAGTGGTCAACTAATAATGGTAGCAGCTTCCTCAGTGTGATAATGTTAATCTCAAATGAAACATATAAGTAACTTTGCAGAATAGCAGAACATTACATTATCAGCCCCACATTTACACAATTTACACAAATCAGAAACTCAAAATACAAAGAATTTACTAATATATCCAACAGCTAAAATGAGTAAATGAACAGAGTGAATATAATTGCAGATATTATGCATAGGTTTATACAGTCACAACTGTATGGTGCATTATGTGCTCAAGACAAAACTATAAAAAAGAGGATCAGTAGAATTAATTGCATGTGTCAGGGTCAGATGGTGGGTGATAGCGAGTAGAGGAACCAAATGCACACAAATTGAAGCAAAACAGGGTTTTTAACAAAAAGTGAGAGATTCATTATGGCTGGTGGCAAACTACAAAACAATGGGACAAAGTGAACTGAGACAACACTAAATAATATCTAAATAGGGAAACAGAATTCAAGCAGAACTAAATGAAGCTTAAACTATACAAACTAGAACATTGTGGTACAAAAGGGCATAAAGCTCAAAATGCTGGGTCAAAAGAACCAGAACCATGACAGCATGATGGTAATTAAAATAAAATACATCCTATATAACAAATGATGACTTAAAACCCAAGTTCTATTGTCTTTCAGTCCCCTAAATTATAAAGGCTTTAATGTAAACACCCTGTAATCCTCCTTTGCCTAAATAAGAAATCATGCTTTCCTCGTCATATATTTTGTATATTTACAAACAAGCAAAATGTTATTGGAAAAATAAGGGTTCGCTCATTGTTTAAAGAGCAACTTCAGAGTTTTCCTGCCCTGTGCAGATACAGCAGAGGTAAGACTGAACAGCTGGGCAGGTAAAACATGTATGCACCAACCCCCACTGCACTTCTTACAGTGTCGCTCACCTGAGGGGACCAATAAACAGCATTGGAAACAAGGAGTCCAGCAAATGACAACCACACAGTGAAGGTTACAACTATGAAGGTTTGGAAAGCTCTCTGCTTTGATTGGTGAGACTGCATGTTTTCTCTGCCTCCTTCCCCTGGCCCTGGGCGAATCAGAACACAGAGAACAGAGACGCTGCAGAAAGATATGATTATTATGGAGGGAGCCAAAATGCATAACAATAAGATAAATTGGCTGTTATGAGTTAATGTAAATGAAAAACTTGTTAAAACAAAGCACAGCAGCCAAATACAGCCAATGCTAATGTTTCTTATCCTAATCCCTTGGGATTTTCTTAGACCCATGTAGATGACTGGGTGAACAACAGCCAGGTAACGCTCTACACAGGTCAGAACGTGAAAAAGTGTCTCTCCATAGAAAGTAATAAAAGTAGCAATGGATCCGATTGTTTGATTAACGTAAGAGCTACCAGTGGCGCAAATGCACCCCAAAATCCCGATCAACTCCATGACAATTAGATGGTAGGTGAAGATGTCAGAGTGGCTTGCTGTTTTAAAGGAGCGCTGCTTTCGCCATTGTTGATAGCCCACATAGAGGACGAGGGTTGAGAGAATAAAGAGGAGGATGACTCTCAGTGCAGAGGAGACAATATATATGTATATGATGATCAAAGCGCTGTCAAAGTCTAGAAGATCGTTGGTGACAGATGAGGAGTTGAGTGACATCTCAGCTCAATATTGTAGGCCTGAGAGCACAAAGTAAGTACAGACACAAATAAGATCAGTTTTCCAGTGATAAGAGGATAGATTCACATTAAGTTAATTATGGATTATTTTATATATATTTTTATATAATTATGATAAAAGACTATATGTGTCTAGTTACCATAGTGTTATAAAGTGACATCTTTCCTCAGCATATCTGACAGTTTGTATTTGGTATTTTTAGAGCTACATATTCTTACTTTAAATTGTCAATATTAGTCTTTGGTAGCACTTTATAATAATGTCCCACTACTATCCATTATTAAGGCATTAATAAGGTATTAGCAAGAACTCATCATTAGTGTTACAACAGTAGTATGCCATTTATAAATACACATTTATTATTTTGACTATGATTATTATTATGACTTTTAGAAGTTGTAGAAGTCATAGCTGTACATAAACATATCAGCAGAGGTGGCAAAAATACAGACTTCCTTTACTTAAGTAGAAGCACAGATAACTAAAATCTGAAGCACTGAATGGACTCAAAGTAAAGAAGTAAAAAAAAAGCTCCTTGAAGAACAATTCTACTAAATATTTTTATATAAAGGTAACCGAACCCTGTGCTATATTCATGCATTATAAAGCAACATTAGTACATGACAATGCAAATATTATTCCGATCTAAATTCCAATTCTCGTGAACGCTTCAATCATGTAAAATTAAAGACTTACCTTGTTGGTAGTGTTGTATTTACTTGTCCTTGATGCTATGTCTTGAAACTCACTCTCTGTTGTTCGTCTTAAATAACCTCTTAAGCCCCAACGCCCCCTGATACGGGGGCAAAGGGCAGGAGATCAGTTAGGCTTGGGGCTTAAGAGGATAATACACTGATGTCATACCCTGTTTTCATAACAGATACTTTGTGCTTCTGTCAGATAGCAACATTTAATTAATGACCTTCATCAGGCAAATTTTCTTTTCAAATTTTCTGCCATTGCATCGGTCAGAGAGAGTGCACACAGTGCAGCTGGAGGGCACATCAGCTGTTCAACCACTATGGAGAGGTTATGCAGCTAAACATTTAATTAGTTATATGTATCTCCCACACTTGCAGTGTAAATTGCAGCAATCTTACAAACTAAAAATTATTACACATTTATTTTATTCATTAGGTTACAATACAATAGCACTCCACAATTACATCTGCATATTAAAGACACAATTTGAATACAGCATTCAAATCTAATGGCAATTCAACCCAGACATGACCTCTTGTGTTTTTGTGCTGACACTGCTTTAAATGGCTTTAGGGTTTGTTTAGACACCACGAATTAACATACAATCAGATGTGACATCAGACATACAAATGATGACACGGAAGGTCTATAGAAAGCATCGTGAAAGCCTTACTACTTACTAAAGTGAATATAAGAGAAAGGAACCTATTAGTTCATATGAAATTAAAGAACTAAAATATAATTTCAAAATCTAAACACTACAATGTAAAATGTAAAACTCTTAACTTTAAAATTATGCTCCATATATATCCAACGATATGATGCACCTGCCAGTGACTGCTGGAGTACTGCTGCCTGGTAACCCAGGTAGAAGACAAGAGAGGAAAGAGAAGTCACAACTGTGTCTATATAATAAACAAGGGATTCTGAGAAGTCACAAATACAGGCAGCATTTCAACAAGAAAATAACCTACAGAGTTATGAACCACAGTTCTAAGGAGAAAAAGGAGAAATGAAGAGTAAGTTTCTTTATGATAAAGAAGACAGCAACAACACTGGCTCACAGCCAGTGCCAGTAAGTTATATTTTACCCCGTGAAGGAATTAAGCAGCAAGATAATAATTTGTTTAGTTTCTACTGAGGTGCAAAATCAAAGTATCTCTTCTTCCTTGTGTGTTTCCCCACTGTCTTGCTTTGAACCAGCAACAGATAAATAAATGAATGAATACATAAATAGATTTTTTCCTGTTTCCAATGTTATTCAAAGTGCAGGAAATTTTCATTGTTTGAAATTGCTGCTGTTAGTAAATCATCCACATGCCTCAAAATGTTTGTTCTAAAAAGAGTTGAGTGACTTTTCATTTTCACTATGAGGCTGTCCGGATTTAATGTAGTCTAGGATTTCAGTACACGTTGACCATAACAAAAGAAGCATGTGAAAACTGTCTTTCTTTTTGGAGAAAAATCTGGTAATGTGAGAAATTCAGTTCTGTTTTATTTATATTGCACCCAATCACAATAGTGACCAAGAAATAGCATTTCTCCTTCAGGATCCTCACTGTATGTTTCTCAAGCAGAAATTTCTTTCCCTGAGGTGGCAAAATTAGTTGACTTAATGAAAGCATACTCCTGATCTCTCGTTTTGTTCCATCTATTGTCCCTATGCCTGTCCTATCTATAGGTCCCTGTGTGCTCACCATACTTGTATTTGGTGAAATCCCTGGTTATTTTAAAAATGCTTTTATCCACCCACTTAAGAAAAAAGATTTTAGAAAATGTTCCATATATATTGCCCCCGTGTTCACTCATTGGTATGAAAGTTTTCCTGTCCTTTGTAGATACAGTAGAAGTAATATCAAAGAGCTGGGCAGGTTAAACCAGTTTATGATAATTTCTATTACACACTTGACACCTTTACTCAAAAAGGTTGACTCATTCAGAGCAATGCCAATAAGATATGATATACAACACAACCACAGAACACCCAGTATAGCTGTGATGGTGTGAAAAGCTCTCAGCTTCAATTGGTCAGGCTTCTCCTTTTCCCTGCCACATTCTCCGAGTCGTGGTCGAATCAGAACACAAAGAACAGAAAGGCTGCAAAAAGTTATGATTAATATTGTGAAAACCAAACAGCATAAAATTAGGATAAATGTATTATTAGCTGATAAAACATTATATACGCCCATTAGTCCAAAGCACAGAAGCCAAACACAACCAATGATGATGTTTCGGATCCTGACCCCATGGGCATTTCTTAGACCCATATAAACGATGGGATGAACAACAGCAAGGTAACGCTCCACACAGGTCAGGACATGAAAACACATCTCTCCATAGGAAGATATGGAAAACATGATGAGTCCTACTTTTACCATCAGTGAGTTATTACTGTATGTGCCAAAAAGATAGCAGATGCACCCCAAAGCCCCAGTAAGCTCAATAACAGCCACGTGGTAGGTGAAGACATCAGCGTGGTTTATGCTCTTTAAGGAGCACTGCTGCTTCCATTGTTGGTAACCCATGTAGAGGACGAGGGTGGAAAGAGGGAGGAGAAGGATGACTCTCAATGTAAAATTGGCAGTGTTCATGTGAGATTTCACTGTGGAGCAGAGGTATTCCAGAAGTTCATCAGAGATGGATGAGGAGTTATTAGACATGTCTGTGGTATATATTTTACACCTTTAGAATAATACAAAGCTGAAAGAAACAGAAAAATGTGTGTTAGAAAGAAAAAGGGGGGATAAAAGAGATCAACAAACATGTAGTATGTTTTAGCTGATGGAGTAGTAGTAGCAGATGAGAAGACTGGGTGCCAGTCCAGTTAGCTAAAAGAAGGAAACTGAAGCTAGAATTCACATAGACTCACCCAAATTGGGCAACAGATGATTCGAAAAATATTGCCTGGTCTGATGAGTCCTGAATTTCATTGACACATTCAATGACAGTCAGAATTTTGCTTAAACAACACAAAACAATGACTCCAACCTGCCTTGTAGCAAATATTTAAGCTGCTGGTGTGTGTGCGTTCTTTGGATCTTTTAGTACCAATTGAGCATTGTTTAAACACCACAGCATTTTACTGCTATTTATACTTATTATTGGCATTATCATTGTATTAATTAACATTGCATTAAACCACATAACAAGCATTTGTAATAATACATATAATCAAGAAGCAGGCTTGAGTGAAGGCCTGAATGGATTCAGCTTCTTGTTGCATTTGAGTTTGCCTAGCAACAGGTGACGCAAAGAGGAGGACAAGTCCATGGGGACTTCAAAGGCCTGAGATCATCACCATATTTGGATGGATGCCAGAAAGGGGAACTTCTGTGTCTGCATTTATCTCTTAAAATTGCTCATTGTCTGTAAAATATGCAAATTATGTGCTTGTAAACGCATGAGGGGGCGTCATAATACCCTGATGTTATAAAAGCAATTTGAAGTGTATTTTTGGGTGGGGATTTACAACTGATGGTTTCCAGTGTACGTCTCCCCACGCTGCGTGTATTCATTAAAATCAATTGTTTGATCGACCTCTACTGGACCATCATTGTTTTACTCTCGTCCTCAATTTCGGACCCTTAACAAGTGTTGCTCACCATGTCAGTCCCTTCATGTGAACAATTTACCCAGTAGACTGCTTCCAGGAAGACAATGCACCATGTGGCAAAGCTAACATTTTAACATACCATCTTGAACATAATGATGCGTTTCCGTACTAGAGTAGCTTTCACAGTTACCACAGATATCAATTCAATGAAAAACTCAAGCCATACAAAAATTAGAATTTCTCTTTAGATTCTAAAAAAACTGATTTTGCTTTGTTTATATATTTATTCATTTGTGGTGTGATTTGATTTCAAAATTAATTGGAAAAATGATTTTTCAACCCTCAAAACAAAACTGCCAAAATAAATAAATATTTTACAGCAATGACAAATGTTTCATAATTTATGTCATTACAAAAAGCATTAATTATAGGCAATTACAAGTGACTTAACGAGTCATATTCACTGCCCTCGATCGACAGAATCACACAGTTTCTAAACAAAACCATCTAAAATTACAATGGTTGTTAGACAAGAAACAAGAAAGCAACTATATAAGCTGGCTGCATCAGAATCGATGAGCAACGTACTCAAACCAAGAGGACAAATGTGAAGTCACTGTTTTAAAAGAGTTCACTTAAGTTATTTTAGTGAGTGTGTTTAAGACCATGAAAAGTAAACATCCGCCTAAAAAACACTGAGCATTTAAAAATATCAAATGAATTAATACTCACCTTGTTGATACATTTATTTTAGCCTGACTGACTGCTGTTCACTCCAGATGTGCAATGATGCTTTTGCCTGTGTTGGCGACGCTCACGTGTTAGTAGGAGGAAAACGTTATACATCTTTTGCACGACGTAACACGAATTAGTGGGAATACAGCAGGCAAATTATTCTTCAATGCACCACTCAGATAGTATTTCAAATCAGCAGTTTCTAATCACTATGGAAACGAATATTACAGCCAAAGTATTAATACTGACTCACCCAAATATGTAGCAAAGCAGAACAGGCTGAGAGTTTAGCAATTGGCTCATTAGTATTCATTTTGTCAGCGTACTAAAAGTAACAGGAATCTGACAGAAAACCAGCTGTGATTTATCAAATTTCAGGAACAGCAATAAATAAATAAATATAATTTTAACAGAATACATGTAAAAAGTAAAGAAGCTTGTGTTATGAGCATGCATTGGTGCTGACTGGGGCCTTGGAAACATTAACATGTTTCCATATCAATGGTTTTTCATGACATTAGCTGGCCATTACACCTAATGGTATGCAAATAAGCTGTTAAAGTCGGTGTTCATTCAAATTAAGCAGTGTCATGTAGACTGTGTGTACATAGGACAAAAAAAAACTCCTTGATACGGCACGCTTGTTAGGTGGACATGCAAACTTGGCAGAAAAAAGTGTCACATTGAGCTGTGTGGCAGGCAATGGTTGGACCCAAATGCAGGACTCTGAGACAGAGTATTAAACTTAAAGATGGCATTTTTTATTCACTGGCAGACAACGAACTCAGAAGCACAAAACTAGTCCTGTCAAAATTAAAGGAGTTAACGCAGCTTAAGCCGTCATCACGATTAACGAGATAAAAACTGCTATTAACGCATCTGGACTGCAGAATGCCTCAAAATTTTTCTGTCAACCCATTTCGGTCAGTTTGTTCACGTAAAGTTACCTTCGCACATGTGCAACTAGGCAGTAGATTTGGTTGTGACGGGCAGCTGAGTCAATCAACTTAATTTGAACAAAATTGAGTTGAGTCAATCACCTTAATTTGGAAGATGATAAACTCACATTGACCCTCTCGATGGGAAATTGGAAATGTTCTTTTCACTGAAGCATCTCCAGCTTAAAATATCACATTCACACGAAGCATACTTTAGTTGGGGATGCTGCTAGCACTTTGGCTAATGTGTCATCCAGCTTGCGACAAACCACTCACGGAGCATCGGGGACTCAGTAAGTCTACCTCGGACATATTGACTGACACAATTGCCAAGTGGATTGCAACAAACTGCAGACCTGTTAATATTGTTGAGAACACACGCTTTACATAGCTTTGGTTCCTTGTCTCAAGGACTTGAAGTGCAGCCCCAAGAGTGACAGAGAGAGAGAGTGGATAAATGTTTACAGAGTTTTTTGTTAACACGAATGTTCAAGATGTTCAAGAAACGTGTTAAGTGCGTATATTTCCCCTTTTTCCTCGAGTTTGTTTGCTCATGCAAAATGAAATGTGATTAATATAAATAAAAATGAATGATATTTAATCGTGATTAATGAAACTTAATCCACAGTAACCCTGTGATGAATCTGATAAAAAGTTGTAATTCTTTTGACACCATTAATATATATTATACGTATTACGTATTATTATATAGGTTTTTTTAAAAGTTGCATTTCACAGGAGAGAACCTGTGCTAAAAGATTGAAGAAAACTATTCAAATTCTCTTTATATTTAAGCTTGTAACTGACATTTATGCAATATAATGAAGTAAATGGAGAACAAACACAAAGAATATATGCTTAAATTCAAAGGTGAAAAAGTGTATTGATCAAGTGCTATTGATCAAGGAATTGCGATTAATCGCAATTAATTACAGAAAATTGTGAACATAATTAGTTAATTCTTTAATCTATTGACAACACTACACAATACATGACCACTTGAAACAAAAACAAAACTGAAAATAGGAAGGATGATTCAAAATCACATGACCAATTTAAGATAACACAGCTAGAAGATGCAGCGGCCCAGAGTCTCCATTTCAACTAGGGTCGAAAATATGTGGACTTCAAACTACATGCCCGTTTTAAAATTGTGTTGATAGGCCTTGTAAAACCAGAGTTATGATAAAAAATACACGCAACGTTTTTTTCTGAATAAAACAGTGGTGTTTACAGCTGAAAAGAAACAGTAAAATGGCATTTTTTACATACAGCGCTAGCAAACACTCGCCGCTTGCGAGTGTAAAAAGAAAGAGAAAAAAGCATCTCTTCCCTACTGGTGTTAAAGTTTAACATGACAACCAATCAAAAATTGATATGGCAGCATGTGGAACTTGGTTGTTTAGGAAGAGGGGGAAGTTTTAGGAGGCCAGCGAGAGAGAGCAGGCGAGCGAAAGAAAGAGAGATAGCATGTTTTCACATGTGAGAGATTAGTGACATTTAGCTTGTTTGGAGGCTATAGTTAGTGTGTATTGTTGCAGTTGTTTTGTTTTGTGTGTCAGTTATACTGCTGAATGTCACATTTGCTCCAAAAAAGCCATCAGAGGCAGATTCCAGTGTAAACGCTGTCTCCACATGGAAAACTGGACTGATACACCTCCTGCTGTCAGACCTGCAGGGTTTAGGCCTGTGCTGTTCTCCTCTGTCTTATACTGAACACAAACTATGTTTTTGTAGTGGCACAAATCATTTGTGTGCCTTATTATTTGATGCAACACACCTGATTGTTACATAAATAGTTTTAAATGCTTATATAAAAAAGACACCTGAGGCCTTGGCTGCATTTTTAGGTAAATAGTATCATATAACTTTTTTCTTTGCAAAACTTGTGCATAAGTTTTAGAAATGTAAAATTTATATTTTCATTTTAAGTTATGAAAATAATTCGTTAGACATGTTTGTGGTTTTTACAGTAAAAAATATAACTTTTTTTCTACTCGGATTTTTAAGTTTTTTGTCTGAAAGTCAATTGTGCTAATACAGTTTGTGAAAATGAAAAAAATACTCAAATTTCAGATATTTGAGGTTGTGCTGAAAATAATGATACCAAACAAGGCAAGATAAACAGTTTTTAAAGGTGAAATATAGAGGTGAAATCAAAAGTATTCAAAAAACAGCTAATTCTACCCTGGACCCCAGAGGGTTAATAACAATATTTAAAGTATATACTTAACCCTTTAAGACCTACCATAGAACCAAGTCCGCCAGAGCTTATATTATATTTTTACATGCTGTAGTGCCATTTTTGGGAGCATTTCAAGTTGATATATAGCAATACAACCATTATAGCCTGAATTTTAATAACATGTATGCATTAAGTGCATATAATTACATAAATTGCAAAAAAGTGCAATAAACTCCAAAAAAATCATTTTTGTTTTTTTAACATATATTTCTAGTTAGAGAAATTTAAGAGGCTTATCTCTCAAAACTGTAAATACAAAAAAGTTGCACAAACTAGTTTCCCACCACAGGAAATTTATTTTAAGTGTCTTCATAGTTTTATTTTTGAAATACACCAATTTTTATATACTGCAGGAAAAACGAAAATAAATTTTATAATGCAAATTTGCAAAAAAACAGCATATGCATCAAAATAAACTATTTCCAGCAGTGCAATATGAGTCCTAAGCATCCCAGAAATGACACAGAAAGTCATAAAGTCAAACATAACTTTTAAAAACACAAGTATAGGCTCATAAGGCCCTGATGGTAAAAAACTACATTTCCGCAATATGACGTCACTTCCGGTTTCGGGCAGGTCATGGCGGACATGCGATAGTTCGCGCTGATGGATGTAGGAAGTGTTACGAACAGCTGATCGGATCGGCAAAGCGTGTTTCTGGAATATAATGTTTTTGTTGCTGCAAGTGCTTTTTATGCAGTTTTTGCAAAGACATATGTGGAAGGAAACTGTGACCTAGGACAAGCTGATGGCATAAGATGTAAGTACAACTCCTTCGGTTTCATATGCAAAAAAAAATTATTGCACTAGCTTACGTGGTTGCAGTGCTACCGGGATTTAAAAATAGTTACGCAAAACGGAGCGTGCCCGCTCCGACCGGCTTTAAAGTGTTAAACACACAAAAACACTGTGTCACACACCCAGTGCCGTGACAAAAAGAATTGTGAAGGTAGTAAAGTAAAACATTCCAAATTTTCCAAATTTGAAAGAAAGCTTGGGTAGAGGGCACACCCTGGACAGGTCACCGGACTGGCTGCATAGACAGACTACATTTTTTTTTATTACATTTAATTAAGAACACAGACATTTACAGTAACTTTTAACTCAGTTAAGTAATTAAAGCAACAAAAAAAAAAAAACAAGAGAAACAAAACGGAAGGTTAACATGATAAAACAAAGATAAAACAGGCTGGACTTTTATAATATACTGCCCAGTCATCTTACATTCACACTGTTAATAGGGGTAGAGGAAACTCAATACAACACAGTTTAGCAATATTTAGCATGGTGATATTGTATCAATACATGGACACCAAATATTTATATTTTATTAAATGAATGAAAACACTACATGAATCACTACATGAAAACATTAGGTAAGAAAACCTGCATTAAAATGGCTCAGCAGGAAAATTATCCAACACTAGATACACTTCTCTTATCAAAGCTACCTTCTAATTCATTAGCAAACTAGAGCCATGTGATTAAAAATAGGACATAAACCTCCCTACATCTACAACAAAAAACTGAAGAAAAAAAAACTGCCTTTTGATGTTGATATATATATATATATGTATATATATATATATATGTATGTATATATATATATATATATATATATATATATATATATATATATATATATATATATATATATATATATATATATTATATATATATATATATATATATATGAACAGGTCTGAATTCAAGCCAAGCCTCATGTTTACCAGCATTTAAAAAAACAACATGAAAGTTTTCGTTCCCTTTGAAGAAACAGGAGAGGTAACACCAAACTGCAGGGAATGTTGAAGATGCCTATAGTCATTTGCAACACACAAGTGACAGGTTTGCTCAACAGGAGTAACAAAACACTAAAAATAAAAAGCATTGAAAACCAAATCAAGACCAGCCAAAGTATAGCTGCAATGGTGTAAAAAGCTCTCATCTTTAATTGGTCAACCTGCTCCCTTTGCTTGCCTTCTTCCCCTGGACCTGGAGCAATCAGTACACAGAGAACAGAGAGGCTGCAGAAAGATATGATTACTACTGAAAAACCCAGAAAGCATGGTACAATGATGTTGCTGACATTTGCTTCATTTTCATAGAGGAGCACCAATCCAAAGCAGAACAGCCAAGCACAGCCAATGGTGATGTTTCTGATCCTAACTCCACGGGCATTTCTTAGTCCTCGGTAGGCGATGGGGTGAACAACAGCCAAGTATCTCTCTACACAGGTCAGGATATGGAAAAAAGAACCTCCGTAGAAAGGGGTGAAAGACACAAGCGATCCTATTTGCAGCACTTGTAAGCTATTAGTGGATGAGCCATAAATAAATACAATGAAGCCCAAGACCCCAGTCAGCTCCATTACAGCCATGTGGTAGGTGAAGATGTCAGAGTGGCTTGTTGTCTTAAAGGAGCGCTGCTGCTTCCATCGTTGGTAACCCAGGTAGAGGACGAGGATGGAGAGAGGGATGAGAAGTATGAACCTCAATGTAACACTGGCAATGTACATGTAAGGGCTTACTGTAGTGCACAGGTTGTTCGGAAGATCACTGGAGTTGGATGAGGAGTTAGTTGACATCGCTCGTGTATATAATGTTTACCTTTAGAGTAAAAAAACCCAAACAAACATAAATAATAATTATAACGATTAAGAAGAAAATAAGTAAAAGGAAAGAGTAAATGGCTTATGTCACATAGAATATGACCTTTAAAAGTTTACTCCTTTTTACCTTTTTGAACTGTTCTAAATCAATAAATGTAAAAAGGGAATAAAAAGAAACTGGAAACTAATGCGTGCTTCTTTGTCTAAATGTAACGAATGTCAAACTGATACAGTTTTATTTTACATATATATAATTTTTTATAAAAAACTATGATAAATTGATGTTGATAGATGAGCTGCTTATAAAAGAAATGTTCTAAATGAAAGCAATGTTCTGGCTTTAAGATTACATTAGTGTTTAAGTCAGATAATTTTTGGCTTCATTTAGTTCACATTTCAACTGAGTGTGAAGGTAAAATTATATAATTTCTTTTAGATTTTACACTGAATGTCCCAGCTGCACCAATTTTCACAAATTTAAACTTGTTTTGTATTTTTGCATTTGGTTTTTGTATTTCAAACCAAACCCACCTAAGGTGACAACATATCACAACTATGACAATTAAAAACATACATACTTTTCATCAGTGGAAAAGCATTTGCAGAATATGTCCAAGCTTATCATACTTGAATATGTCCTTTGTCATTCAAGGCACTAGTTCATTTTTCATTGTGATATGTAGTCCTAACTTTAATTACCAAAAAAAGTGCTAACATTTATAGCCAAAATTTAAATAACACATAAAAATTCTAACATTCATAAACAATACCCACCTGGTTGATGGATTTGTTTTTGATTCGACGTCTCAAAACTCTTGTCTGTTGTTCACTGATGCTTCTGCTTGGATTGATACCCGTCATGTATCACACAGCAGAAGGAGCATGTGAGGATTTTGCATAATGTAAGAGGATTTTGTAGGACTCTATTACTGTACACTACAGCAGGCAAATTATCCTTCATTATCTGTGTAAGGGTGCAGCACTGCTACAGGGCACATCTGCAGTTTCTAACTACATATTTTTATGCAGCAAAAACATTTACCCAAACATGCAGTATAACAAAACAAACATAGTTTTGTACTTAGTAAATAAAAGCACCCAGGTAATGAGATAAGCAAACAAGCACAGTTTCAGGAAGTACAAAAACTGAAGAAATAATTGAGAATTGGTAACAAAATATAATTACATATACTAAGTCAACCAATTTGTATTTTGAAAATTGAGCACCATTTCCAAATTTCACTGTCAGTGGGCATCCCTCACTGAGCCATCCATTACATTTGTCACAATTCAAATAACCTTCAATTTAAGCACTGTCACTATGACTGTGTTTATGCTGTGTGTGTGTTTGTGTGTGTGTAAAGCCAGTAAACACAATCAAGGACATTTGTATAATTATAATAAACATGAAAGTCAATAATTGACATGACCACCTTCAGTCTTTAACAGATCCTAAACTCACTTATACAAGTTTTCTTTGGATGCTGGCTGCTTTTTATTCTGTTCTGTGTAACGATCATCCCAGCCTGCTTCAATAATGTTTAGGTTTATGCTCAGGGTAGGCCGATCCATGACTGATCGTGTTCCATTGTGTGTTTTTTTGTGATTCACTGGGAGCCAAACAGTACTATCTTATATAGTATCTTACACTTCACAATGCTGTGATTGCATTCTTCTCTTCAACGCTCGGCAAATATTACTCATGAAGAATGATTAGTGGTTACTGTGGTTCGAATTTTAATGATCATGAATCTGAGGTCATTGTCAGGCTAATGGCTCATTAGGCTATGATACCAGTTTTGGTCATTTTGCAACTGCGCTATTTATAAGGCTAAGGGAACCTGCAGTCTTAAAATGGGATATCTTAGTTCGCATTTGGTTTGTTTTCTATGTTCTATTCTGAAAAAAAATATGGGTTTACAAGATTTGAAAATCATTTCATTGTTTTTTCGTTTGTTTTTTATACAGTTTACACAGTGCCCCAGATTATAGTTGGAAAAACATGTTATCCAGAGATATTTGAAGAAAAAAAGCCTGTTTATAATACTGTTATTTATCATGATTCGGAGTTTTGACCCTGCACTTTGACTTTTAAATCATGACAATAACAGCATTATAATGTTTTGAACATTAATTTAATTTATCTGATTTAATGTTACTGTTTGATACAAAGAAATTCTCTTTATTCTGCATTGTGTTGAAAAAAAAGGATGACATCTTGTGTTTTGGTGCTTTTATTATCTGGTTGACAACAGAATATATACTGGTCAGGCAGATCAGCTCATTACAGGCAGCTTATACACAATATATGAAAGAACAGCCATATATAAGATAGGATTGCTAAAAAGTACTCTGACATGTGTTTCTTGAACTTTTAAAACAGACAGTGGCATTTATGTACTGTAAATGTTTGTCTGAACATAAAACTCATTTATAAATAGACGGATGTTGTTGTACATGTTTTTATTACAGCAGTGGTTGTTAGTTTTTTTTTTCTGAGCCTCTTAAAAGCAATATATTTGTAGATACTAATGAAGTAAGTCTGAGTTCCCCTGGAAGGTCATTCTGCTTGTGAATGCCTAAATATGACCTTAATCATCCTCATTCAGTGGTCTTTTTGCAAAAGGTTAGTATACCTGCTCTGTGTAGAAACAGTAGTGGTAATACCAGACTGCAGGGCAGCGTAAGCCAGACTGCAGACACAACCACAGCACATGCAGTGAGGTTCTGGACTGATTCGGTAAGCGGACTACTAACCAGGATTCCCACAAATCTCAACCACAGAGCTCCCATTATGGCAGTGATTGTGTGGAAAGCCCTCTTCTTTGTTTGGTCCATGCATTCTCTCTCCTGATCCCCTTTCCCTGGGCCTGGACGAATTAAAATGCAGAGAACTGAGAGGCTGCAAAAAGTGGCAACACATACATAGAAAACCAAGAGGCAGCAATGTGTCGTGAAAGCCAGAGATTTGTTGAACAATTTACTAAAACTGAGTGATACAAAACAAAAGAGCCAGACACACCCAGTGCTGATGTTTCTGACCCTCACCCCACCCTCCTGTCTCAGACCCAAGTAAGTAATGGGATGAACAACAGCCAGGTAGCGCTCTATGCAGGTGAGGATGTGAAATAGATTCTGCCCAGGTGAAGACAAAGCAAATATGTCCTGCCCTACCTGTTTTATCTGTGAATCATTTATCAAAGCACCAACACAATAAAAGAAAGTCCCCAGAATAGCTATCAGCTCTAGTGCAATCACATTATAGGTGAAGACATCAGAGTGGCTCATCATCACTGCTGAGAAACCAGAATGTTGTTTTCTCCATCGCTGGTAGCCCACGTAGAGAACAAAGATGAAGAGAGGGAGAAGCAAGATGTTGGACACAGAGAAAGCTGTGAAGATGAGATGACTTGTTCTGGATTCTGAGCAGTAAGTCAGTAAATTAGCAAATAAATTGGAGGTGTTGGTGGACATACTGCCTGAAAGTTAAAAAAAAAAGAAAAAAGACAGGATTAATGGAGGTGCTGAGCTCAAGAACATCAAACAATGGAAATAAGTCAGTTTAAGTTTCAGAAATAGACAGAACTTATCTTATGTATGTCTATATGTGACCAAAGGGCAACACCAATACTTAAAAAAAAACTTTAAGAAAGTCAATTGATGGAGTTCCATGTTCTTATCATCTTATCATCAATCTGGAATGATGATAAGAGAAAAACAGCCGAATTGTCTCAAGTAACTCACAAAGTCTAAAGTAGCTGACTTTGTTTGGGTTTTTTTAAACCCAATTCTACATATAACTGCTGGAAATACCAAAGTATAACGAGGTCTAACATATACATGTACTACAGAAGTCATTAAACAGCACTCACCATACAAATAGTCTTCAGTGAATGTTTGTTTGATCCTAACTAGCTGCTGTATGTAGACATTTGGGCAATACTTTAATGGTTGCGTGGTGAAGCTGAAGGCGTTTTTAACATGTTCAAGTGACAGATGGCAGAAATGAAACACTTTTGCATATTGTACTTGTCTTGATTTGGTATGACCCAATGTTGTATTCAGTAGGCAAATTTTCTTTTTTCATCTTTCAGTTTAACATGGGGCCTGGAATAGGTCATTAAAGCAGCAATGAAGTGAAAATGTGTTTATAGATGAGAATTATGACACTTGTGACCAAGCGAAAATGTGGACAAGTCATAGAACCTTTTTATTTTAATACATTTGAATGTTGATTACATGGATGCTATTTCAATGCCCAATTGAACACTGGAATTAAAATAAATTTAGATCAATCTTCCAATAATCTTTGCTACATAGCTACAGTATTTATAATGCATTTTGAAAGATGTTTGCATTCACAAAGCAACGAGAAACACCAAAGGGATGTGTGACCATGATGCTGAGCTCTTCTGATCAGTGAGAAGAAAAAAAAAACATGTTTTAAATGAAAAATCCTGGTGCCACAGGAAGGGGAATTGTCCGAGATTTTTAGTAGCATGTAAACTTTAAAAACATGGGAGCACATGTGTTTAATAACATTAATTTGTATCCACAGAAAGCTTCTTGAAAGCAAAAATAACATTTGTGAATTTGTACAATGGAACTTTCAAATTGCTTTGTATGTGTGAGTGGAATGGAGAAGAAGTTACTCACAAAGATCTTTGTGCACATATTGTAAATCACACGATTTACTATACAAAGTAAACCTTAGTCTAGGGTTTATCATATCAGTCACATGACTCAGATTTTCTGTCTTGTTGCCGGTTGTCGTGCAGATTATTTTGCAATGGCTATAGAGAAAAAGCAATATGATAGTAAGCTTTGACAACAATACAATACATGCTTTAACTCCATACCTTTATGACAAGATGAATGTTTTACACAATAATTAAACTTGTAGTAATTTTTACTATTTTTCAGGGGAAACTTATTGGTACTGATTGCTGAATGCTTCTGTGAATTCAAATAGCATAAGAGGCCTACATGCAGATATCAAGTTCATCTACAAAGTTGCTACTATTTATAAGCCGACATCCCATATTGGTGATGACATGACATAGCTGCTCACATCAAGTAGAATGTGATTCCAAAGCTAAGTTCATCAAATGCATACTCAAAGATCCTTTTTTACAGATACAGATTATATTTGGTCAGTGATTTTAAGCCTTCTAAATGACCTAATTCACCTATACACGGTCTGGCTGAGGACACACACAGGTGTTCGGATTTGAATAAGCAGCAGGTTTAGTTTGTTAAATTTGAATCCTGTCAGATCATGACACAAAACATAAACAGATTTTTATCAAATCTGTTTATAAATTAACAAGAAATTCGATGGTATTTTTAAGTTCTGGCCTGTTCCGGTAAATTAAGATCAGCATGTTCCACACAGATGATTTTGAATTTTCCCACCAATAGTACATTACACATACAAACACTGGGGGCATTACATATGTACAATCACATGCAGATGTGATATTTGGACTGCAATCCCACCCAAATCATTGACTTTAAAGGCACAGAAGAGGACATATCAAGAAGCAACATTTCATTAGTTTATCATTGCTAAAATGTGCAGTCGTGGCCAAAAGTTTTGAGAATGACACAAATATTAGTTTTCACAAAGTTTGCTGCTAAACTGCTTTTAGGTCTTTGTTTCAGTTGTTTCTGTGATGTACAGAAATATGATGACAAGCACTTCATATGTTTCAAAGGCTTTTGTCAACAATTACATGACAGTTATGCAAAGAGTCAGTATTTGCAGTGTTGGCCCTTCTTTTTCAGGACCTCTGCAATTCGACTGGTCATGCTCTCAATCAACTTCTGGGCCAAATCCTGACTGATAGCAACCCATTCTGTCATAATCACTTCTTGAAGTTTGTCAGAATTAGTGGGTTTTTGTTTGTCAACCTGCCTTTTGAGGATTAACCACAAGTTCTCAATGGGATTAAGATCTGGGGAGTTTATAGGCCATGAACCCAAAATGTCAACGTTTTGTTCCCCGAGCCACTTAGTTATCACTTTTGCCTTATGGCACGGTGCTCCATCGCAGGGCCGTGCAGAGACGTTTATAGGGGCGGGTGCTCAAAGTTAAAAAGGGGCACATTGAACCAGGGTGAATAACAACAACACACATTCATCAAGAATCTAATATACTAATATTAATATAATATACTATATCACTGTTGTGAGGCAAAGCAAACGTAGCCTATGTTTTACCTGATGGGTACAATGTTGCTGTTGAGGGGTTTCTGCTGCTCCTGCTGCTGATAGTGCTGGAGGGCAGGGCTGTGTTGATCTGAGACTGTAGACATTAAAAAGTCCACAGGAGAGATGGTAGCTGATTAAACAAGTGTCATGAGATAATAACAAATTGCAAAGATTGGTGACAGCGCTTGGAACCATAAGGCAACAAAAAACTGAGAAATAAACTAGGCTCTGCCTGTGAATCACTCTTTGCCTCTCTTCCTCCTTCCATCCCCTCATTTCATCTATCACTCTCCACTTGCTGTCCATCTGAGAACAAGGCACAACTTGCTATTGCAATAAACTATTATTTAATTTTCCACACTTAATGATGACAGAAAAATGTTATAGAAGCAAAACATTTCAGTTGTGCTTATTATTATTTTTATACTGGAATACCTCTCCAACAACTGGTACATGTGTTAATGTTACCTGTGCTCTTTGTAATCCAGCTGCTGAGGGATCCACTGCCTTTAGTAGCCTCACACAGCCCCTACTGTTTCCTCCTCATGTCCTTACCAGCCATGTCTGGACAATGTTATATTATGAGTAATAAATCAAAAATCCATATACATAAAACACACACACGCACGCACACACAGTGACATTTTAGACCTTCTTCAGAATACTGTATATACTGTGGGCACAAGTTTCCATCATGGTGCTGATCCAGAATCTTTCCCTTATTATTTATTACTAGAGCTACAATAATAAAGCAATGAGGGAAAAAAAAGTAATAAATTTATAATAATGTATTTATGATGATTCCATTTGTTTCACTATCCACTCTGTGCAGGCAGAAAGCTTATTACATTTTTAAACTGTAGAGATACAATAATTTTGCTGCTGTAAAATCAGCATTTTGTCTTATTTAAAATATAAATCTAATATAATCTGTTTCTCAATGTATGTTCTTTAAAATACAGCGTGTTTTTTTTTAAATATTATAATTATAATAATCCATTATTATGTGGACATGCATATTAGATCGTTTTAAGTGAAATATAAGCCCTCCAGAAAGGCAGGAAAAGCCCTGTAATTTACTTTAAAACTAAATATGTTCCCTAAAACGGTGACAGAGCTACAGACCCATGACAGCCTTACCCAGTGAGCCAGCAGCTATGACCAGCACTACTTGTGCAGTTAATAAAAGGACAGGTAAAGTTTGTCGCGCTGTTGCAAACACAGCACGCTCGTTTGTTTCAGTTCGTCAGTTGCCACAAGACAGCTTACCAACGTGTAGATGATAAGCTAATACTCCTGTGTGCTGTAGACTACAGTGTGCGCTGTACACCTACTTACTGGTTTTGTCGCATCAGTCTGTGTCTCTGAGTTAATTTGTGTTTCTCCTACAGCTCCGGACCGCAAAAAATGCGCGTGCTCTTTGTGAGCTCGTTCCCGGCTCGTAACCAGCGCGTTCTGCCGTCAAGGGCGATCATTGGTTAATGGTGATCATGTGACTGATGCAAGCCAGATCCTTTTATTTAGCAAAAATGTGATTAATAGTTAAATATTATTTTTGAGGGGCACAGACAGGACTCCACACGCACACACACATTAAAAAAAAAAAATTAAAATTAAAAAAAAAATTGCCTCAACAAAAGGGCACTTTGGGCACCCATCAGGAAAGGGGCGGGTGCTCAAGCCCCTTCCGCCCCCCCCTCTGCACGTGCCTGCTCCATCGTGCTGGAAAATGCATTGTTCTTCACCAAACTGTTGTTGGATTGTTGGAACAAGTTGCTGTTGGAGGGTGTTTTGGTACCATTCTTTACTCATGGCTTTGTTTTGGGGCAAAATTGTGAGTGAGCCCACTCCCTTGGATGAGAAGCAACCCCCCACATGAATGGTCTCAGGATGCTTTACTGTTGGCATGACACAGGACTGATGGTAGCGCTCGTCTTTTCTTCTCCGGACAAGCCTTTTTCCAGACAATCGGAAAGAGGCTTCATCTGAGAATATGACTTTGCCCCAGTCCTCAGCAGTCCATTCACCACACTTTCAGCAGAAGATCAATCTGTCCCTGATGTTTTCTTTGGAGAGAATTGGCTTCTTTGCTGCCCTTCTTCACACCAGGCCAGTTTCCAAAAGTCTTCGCCTCAATGTGCAGATGAGCTCACACCTGCCTGCTGCCATTCCTGAGCAAGCTCTGCACTGGTGGCACTCCGATCCCGCAGCTGAATCCTCTTTAGGAGACGATCCTGGCGCTTGCTGGACTTTCTTGGACGCCCTGAAGCCTTCTTAACAAGAATTCAACCTCTTTCCTTGAAGTTCTTGATGATCCTATAAATTGCTGATTTAGGTGCAATCTTAGTAGCCACAATATCCTTGCCGGTGAAGCCATTTTTATGCAACGCAATGATGGCTGCACGCGTTTCTTTGCAGGTCACCATGGTTAACAATGGAAGAACAATGATTTCAAGCATCACCCTTCTTTTAACATGTCAGCTCTGCCATTCTAACCCAATCATCCTGACATAATGATCTCCAGCCTTGTGCTCGTCAACATTCTCACCTGAGTTAAAAATAAGATTACTGAAATGGTCTCAGCAGGTCCTTTAATGACAGCAATGAAATGCAGTTGTAACCCACATAAAATGAGGGTACCACTTTACGGAGTGATAAATATGAGGAAAGATGGACAGCCTGCCCAACCAATCAGAATACACAGATCCTAGTACGTGTTAACCAATGGGAAAGCAGCCTGCCACAGTGTGTCCCACCCACACAGGGAGCAGCAAACACAGAGCAGGTGTTTGTTGCTACGTGTGTAGTGACGTGCTGGCAGGAGTAAAAGAGATCTGCCCTGCAAAATTTTGATCCCTGAGAGACTGAAGTTTTTGAGTTGGGAAGAGTATTAGATAAAAGTTTGTAAACAACTGTGCTGCACATATTTTCGCTGGTTATCAGCTACCTTTCATGTTAAAAGTAGTCGCAGTGAGTAAATTGGCGCATGCTGCAGTTTTCTGGTGACTTTAGAAAGTACCACGTGTAGCTAAACTGTTAGCCTTCATTAGCTCTAGTTGTTATCAACTGCCTGAAAGTTCATCTCAATCTGCTTCCAGAGGTAAGGAAGGAAGGAAGGCCAGCTCTGTTCTGGGATGCACCCTGGACCCAGTGCAGGTGGTGGGAGACAGAAGGACTCTGGCCAAAATAACATCTCTGATGGACAGAGTCTCCCACCCCATGCATGTAAATGTTGCTGAACTGCAGAGCTCCTTCAGTGACAGACTGCTGCATCCTCGATGCATGAAGGAGCGTTTCCGCAGGTCCTTCCTCCCTGCAGCTGTCAGACTGTACAATCAGAACTGCTCCCAACAAACATAGATGTTTACATCAGCACTGTAACTGCAATAAGTTAATCAACCGATTCGCACTACAACCTGGTTTGCCTCTTATCTGTAGTTAATTTAATTTAATAACTGTACAGTACTCTCTGTATATAGTAACCATTGTCCTTAATGTAAATATGTAAGAAAAAATCTGTATGTTCTTTGTCCTGTGTACTGTTTGTTGTATATGTGTCTTTCTGGCTGCTCTTACAACCAATTCTATTACAGCCTGATTTTCCAGTTTCAGTGCAGCCAGCAGACACTAAAGAACTGCTTACTGCTTCAGACAAATAGTGAAAGTGGACAGTATATCTGTTTTTGAGCTAAACCTCATTGTTGCAAGGGATCAAGGCCAATTCATAAAGGCAATGTTTTTCATTCCCCTGTTGTTCAATTTTGGTGAGCTCATGCAAACTGAGCCTGAGTTTCCTGTTCTTAGCTGATATGAGTAACACCCAGTGGTCCTCTGAAGCTGTAGCCCATCTGCATTTGTCTTGATAATTCCAAAACGACGTCAGTTTAAATAAGCCTACTCTCCAGCTTTGTTTTTTGTGGTCTAAATATCTAATCACGGCACACCATTTGCTGACAAAAATAAATCCATAGCCTGTTCATAGACAGAATGAAACACACACTGTAGAAACATATGTAAATTTTTCCAAATGCATACTTAATTTGAATTGACCAGACACCAGTCCTTGTTTCCAGGTCATTTGAATCCTGTTAAACACCAACACAAGTGACTCTCAGTAAAGCCCATCAGCAGATGACATGTATAACCACTGAATCATAATGTGATATCAAAAAATTTTCATAGCAAAATTTAGAGTATGGGTTATTTGTAAAAAAGGGCAGATGGTTCTGCAAATAGCCTTCATTTAAACACATTCATGCCATTAATGCAAATATACATTGAATCTTTAGAATCTGTTTGGACAGTAGTGTAGAGGAGTAAATGAGTCTAAGTCACAAACTTTAATGACAAGGTGAAATTAATGTAGTTCTGTAAAGTTTCTCATTTATCACTTTTGCAATTTTGGTATAATGAATTAATATATTTATTTTTTACTGGCTTTCACTCATTAACTAAAACTGCTGATGTCATCCTGGGGTGGGAGCCAGGGAGCTAAGATGAATATTTGACACCTACAAGTTATACCAAAAGTCATATTGTCTCTTCGGTGGGCAAGAGACGATATATATATATATATATATATGTATATGTGTGTGTGTATATATACCGCAAGGTTTTTGACAGCATTTACCTAAGCAATGTGCTGCTTTTCATTTGTTACTATACGTTGTTAGTACACTACCAGTCAAAAGTTTGGGCACACCTTTTCATTTAATGGTTTTTATGTGTTTGCATGATTATGTACACTGCAGATTTTCACTGAAGTCATCAAAACTATGATTGAAAAAAGTGTGAAATAACTCAAAAATGTTTTATATTTTAGGTTCTTTAAAATACCCACCCTTTGATTACTGCTTCGAACACTCTTGGTATTGTGGAAAATATATCTCAAAGCAGTATTTCAGCAAAGGCCGTATTAACCCAGCCGGTAATAAAATGTGCTATAGGGTATTACCAGAAGTGTTTTGCTTTAATTGCATACATGCCTGCACAGTGACAGTCAGAGCAGGATGTACTCACCATCACACCTCCTCCTCGGTGCTTTATAGTGGGAACCAGGCATGTGGAGACCATCTGTTCACGTTTTCTGTGTCTCACAAAAACACGTCAGGTAGAACCAAAGATCTCAAATTTGGACTCATCAGTCCAATGCACAGATTTCCACTAGTCTGATGTCCATTCCTTGTGTTTCTTGGTACAAACAAATCCCTTCTGCTGTTACTTTTCCTCAGTATTCGTTTCTTAGCAGCTATTTGACAATAAAGGCCTGATTCACACAGTCTCCTCTGAACAGTAGATGTAGAGATGTGTTTGCTACTTACACTCTGTAGCATTTATCTGGGCTGTATCTGAGGTGCGCATATGAACCCTGTCAAGGAACTTCTGTGAAGTGAAAACCAATTCAGGTGACTACATTATGATGCTCACTGACAGAAGGCCAACCGTTTGCAGCGCTGTCAACAAAGTGGGCTACTTTGAGGAATCTACAATAGAAAACATTTTCAGCATAATTTGTCAATTCTTTATTTGCTATATAATTCCATATATCTTGCTTCATATATATGATGTCTAAAGTATGTATCTACAATGTAAGAAGTAGTAAAAATAAATTTAAAAAAATTATATGAGAAGGTGATGATGATGATGATGATGATGATGATGAAGCTTTTATTTGACGCTTGCAGTTGACTGCAGCGAAATTGGACCCCTTTCAAACCATTCATAAATTACACAAACATCACATTAGGGAGGCAGGTCGGAACAGGTAGCATTAAAGAAAAACAGTGAAATGTACAACACAACAGGGCAGTGGAGGAGAAAAAAGAGAACTTTACTCAGACTGAGCTCCTGATGGGAGAACAGTATGAAAACAGAAATAAAAAGGCTCCTCATCACAAAAACACATGAATCTTCACACCGTAACACCATGAAAACTCATAACAAGCAACCAGGGTGGGTAAATAGGGTTAGAGCAAGCCAATGTAGGCAGCAGCATCAGGTCCTGCAGCATCTCTGTGGTGGTCCACTCAACCAAAAAAACAAACAAACAAAAAAACCACACCTCGTGGATCACTTTCTGTACCTTAAAATAAATACATTCAGTGAATGTATTATACATACAAACATTTCATCATTTGTGAGAACTTGGTTTAAACTCACAATTTTTTTACAAAAACAAAAGATTTTTTTGGTTTTCCTTGCTCTTTTTCTATAAAGTGTCCAAATACCACACAAAACGCATGTCCAATAACTTAACTTTCTTTTACCTTTAGTACTTTACATCAAAAGCTGGAATTTACATGAACTTTACTCATCACAAAGATGTTTTTCATCCTCGGCCTCTCCATTCTCATCCTTTTTCTGGGCTAAACGGTTATGGTGGCAGCAGTTTTCTTCTGCTGAAAATGAGTGATGCTGACATTTTCATCTATCATGTGACTGCCATTGCAGTGATATTTTTGATTGGGGAAAACTATTCTGTATGTGACCAATACACTTATTGTACTGCAGTGAAGGTCATGGGGATATCTGCAGTCAATATTGTTTTGTCTGGGAAAATAAATGGTTCAGTTTGGTATGGATACCTGCTAAGTAGCATAAATAAGTGTGTCATGAAATTGGTGTAGTATGCCAGTCTGAACTTGATTTTACCTCTGCTGTTGGTACACAGCAAAAAAGAGTTATGTTGCCCCTGCAACAAGAAGTTAATATATTATTATTGTTATTATTATTATTATTACAGTTTTTTCTGATTTTATCAGAAGCGCTACTTGCTGAAATTTATGTTAGTAATATAATAATACACAGTGAAAAACACCTTTTAATGCTACTTATTTCATATTTAGCATATATTGTGATTGCAAAGGTACTGCTCTAATATTTACAATAGCCCAATGTCAAGTTTTGAGAGGTGAAGCAACAGAGTAAGGTCAATGGGGCGATTATCAAGAGGTGAGTCCATAAATCACAGGTCTGTAGGACTCAAGGGCAGCAAGCACAGGACAGACTCGCCCCTTAAACACAAGAAACACACACACATATACACACGTAGAGAGATGAGACAAAAAGAACACAGTTTTTCACAGTCAATAAAACAAGCACTCTATGGAAATATTTATTATTTATTTGATTTTAATAGACACTGGCTATTGCTTCCAAGTCATTTGAATCCTGTCCAACACCAGTTTCAACCCACTAACAGTGATACCCATTAGCAGCTGACCCCTTGCTTTGACCTACCTATCGACTCATATTATGAAATTAGAATTTTCATATCACACTTAAGACCACAGACTCATGCAAATTCAATCATTTGTTTGTTTGCAGGCAACAAGGCACTGTCATACAACAGCCCACCGTGTTCAGTGATACACCTTAAAATAGAAGCATTTGTGTCTGTTTGTTGAAGACCATTTGGCGACTTGGAAGTCCAGGAAAAGAAGATTAAAACAACATATGTAAAGTATCTTGTTATTATTTGCACTTTTCCATTATTGTACTTGCATTTTGTGTTAATTATCCACAGACCATTAAATTGGGTTTGTGATACTTTGTTTAAAATTGTTCTACAGGCCATTTTTTTTAAGTGACTTAATTTCTGAAGTGGACTATGAAGGAGAACACAATATATATAACATGTTGTTCAAAATGTATCACAGAAATCAATTTGAAATACCTTAAGAAGTCAGCTTTTCCAACCGCCTTATCTAAACCGTTGAAAACTGGATCTTATTTAAAAGTATACCTAACCACATCTAGTTCTCTATCTATATTTACAATAATAATGGTCTGCAAGCTTAGTTTTATGACTACTGTAAGTATTACTAGTCAAGCTAATGTTAGCTGCTAACCTCCATTGGTGGTCTAAGTTGACATTATGTGGCATGAGTTAATAACTACGAGAAACATGGTCCTAAATATAACTTGAGGAAAATATTTACTTACCTTGCAGCCCTACAGCAACCCTAGAATATGAGTTTGATTTCAAATGCAATGACATAATCCACTGGTTTATGCAAGCGTGGATCTACGAGGCAAGCCAAAAAGGAGGGAAATGGTGGCGTAAGTTAGTAGTTGGCACCCCACTTCTAGAAACAGCCAGCTCTTTGCAGTCTGTTTCTATGTATTCTTTTTACACATAAGCTTTATTATATAGAAACAGGCAGTTTTGCCTTTTGGAGCTCAGCTAATACATAGAAACTACCACAGGTAGCTTAGAGATTACCACAATATTATATTATTGTGTCTGACTTGTTACCCTACTATTACCCATCTATTACCAAGCTGAAATAAAAGGTGCTGCCAATGTTTTAATAGCTCACAGAATCTGAAAAGAACAAAAGAACTTCTGAAAAAAGTTTATTAGCATCACAGTGGCAGGCGTAAACAGTGAACTCTATTTATAAACAAAGAAACGCGTGAATGTGATTTTTAATGAAGTATTGTGGCCTCACTTTCTGTTTATTCCTCAGACACCAGAACAAAGATGCCAGACAACACTTCTTCATCTACCTTTGACTGCTATAGCTCAACTACAGTGTCCATTGTCACCACCTTCTTTTTCACCAAGATGATTATCATCCTTCCAATCTCCATCATCATCTTGTACCTGGGTTACCAACGATGGCAGCGGCAGCAGCGTTCCTTTGCAGCAACGAGTCACTCTGACATATTTACCTATAATGTCACCATAGTTGAGCTAATATTTGTATTGGGGACCTTCTTTTTCATATCTGGCCATTACACCAATAACTTTATAGCAAATGTCATGACAACACCTGCAATGAGTATCAGCTACCCTGGAGAGATATTATTTAACATTGTGACATGTGTGGAGCGTTACTTGGCTGTAGTTCACCCCATCACCTATCTGGGGCTGAAACAATCAGGTGGTGTCAGGATCAGAAACATCTGCATTGGGTGTGTCTGGCTGTTATGTTTTGGGTGGGCTGGTCTAGCAGTTTCCTATAAGCCTGATGTTCCATATATTCCATATTTCTGTATGATTCTGGTCTCCTTAGTTATAGTGTCTTTCTGTAGCTTCTCTGTTCTCTGTGTTCTTGTTCATCCAGGGCCAGGGGAAATGGGAGGAGACAGGCAGCAGATGAATCATTCAAAACAGAAAGCTTTCCGAACCATCACAATCATAATGGTAGTTCTCCTAATGTCTTTCCTAGTAACGGTTTTTACAATTATTATTCAAACTGCAAATCTGCTAAGTAATATACCCAGGTGTGCCTTTCTAATGTCTGCATCCTGGGTTTCTCTGCCCATCAGCCTGATTTTGCCTCTGCTGTTTTTACGCAGAGCAAGAAAACTCTCATTTTGCCTTTTCAGAATTAAGTAAAGAAAATTTTTGTGGATTTATATACAATTCTTTTAGATTAGTAAAGGGTGTGTTTTTTTCAGAGGACAAAACATCCAAACTTACTGTTGTAAATTGCAAAACATTTTTAATAATCTTGGTTTGCTGTCTTTGTAACCTAAGAAGCTACACTTAAAGATGTCCACTCACTTTCTTTCTAAGCTCCTTAGCCTACCGTGACCATGGTCCACATCGAACCATGACTGAAAAACTACACAGATATGCTCTCTTTGTAAACTTTACTATCTCTTTACTTATAGTAATGTTGTCATTTGCTGTGATATCTTTGGTCAGATTTTTCACAAAGGATGATTTTATTTGAACTCATCTCAGCAAAAATACAGATCTCTGCAAAAAGAAAAGTCAGTCCACTGACCAGCATCTATGCATCTTTTCTCATATTCTGTTGGCATTTGATCTATGTGTGACACGTTCATGTAGTTTTTCATATAGGGTTTTGTTCCCCCTGAGTCACAGCTGGGGGTTTGACCACGTGCTCCTCGAGTTGCTGATTCCTGGTATATAATGTATAATCAAAGGTGTGTAACCATAAATAAGGAATGTTTTCCTAAGTTGAAACTTGTGCTGCAACTGACATTTTTCAATTTTCACTCACTATTTTGGGTTTCTGGCACAATTAAACAGTTTCACACTGACCAGGAGGGTAGTAGCCAAATAAATATGTTATACAGTTAAGCTAGCATCTTTAATATAGCAGTTAATATTTTACGTTAATATTTTGTAACAATATGATAATCTGATAGTAATAAATTTGTTATATCTGTGCTTTAGAATTTTTATATACTGACTTGTGCTAGGATTGTCATAATAATAATGTTGGTGGATACTTTAACATATTGGGATACTAACACCATACTGTAATGTTGTAATTATTATAATTACCTTGTCTTATGCCTGTCACATTTTCTTTGTTTGAATGTAAACATTGTTTTTGTTTTTTTATTTGTTTTTTGTTTTTTTTGGCTTATTGCATGGAAAACGGTATGGAAACAAATCTGATTAATAACCTCTGGTCGGGTCTGCAAAATGCAAATTTAGCTGTTTCTACTGCATTACATAGTAACATTTCCTACAACTAAAAACCTATGAACACTAAAAACTCTGTATATGGTAATTGTTACAATCCCTAAATCTAGCATGGACACCATGGCTATTCTACACATAGCAATACACAAAAAAGATCTGAAATGCCATATAGTCAGGATGCTAAGATATGGTAATTTGTCTTTGTTTCCCATCCATGCATTGGGCTTAAGATATGACCAGAGTTTGTTTACAAAGACAAACCATCTGGTATATTCACACTGATAAATCATTGTATGATTCATGATATGCATTATAAATACCCATATATAAATATTTCATTCCTAGTGTTGCCTTTTACTGATAAAACAGTTCCTCTGAAAAATTAATTTGAATTCATGTTCAATTAAATTCAATTAAGTTTTATTTATGTAGTGTCAATAGCTGCCTCAAAGCACATGCTGTAAGGTAAAGACCCTACAGTAATACAAAGAAACAAAGAAAACCCCAACAATCAAACAACGCTCAATGAGCCAGCTTGTTGGCAACAGTGGGATGTAAAAACTCCCTTTTAACAGGAAGAAACCTCCAGTAGAACCAGGCTCAGAGAAGGGATGGCTATCTGCTATGCCCAGTTGGGGTCAGGGGAGGAAGACAGGACAAAGTCACGCTGTGGAGCAAAACAAGAATTGAATAATAACTAATAATCAAATGAAGAGTTGTGTATAGCACACAGTAAGTGAAAAAGGTAAGTAAAGAAGAAACACTCAAAGCGGCCAACATCTACTGAGAGAGGATTCTGGGTCACTTGATCCAACCTTAGTCATGTGTTTTATCAAAAAGAAAAGTTTTAAGCCCAATCTTAAAAAGAAGACACATCGTCTTCCTCCTGAATCCCACTGGAAGCTGATTCAGCAAAAGAGGGGCAGGGAAGCTAAAGGCTATGCATCCTATTCGGCTTTTAAATACTATAGTGGCCACAGATAAGGCTGCAATCAGAGACCAAAGTGCTCAGATTTGATTCAGCCATGAGGCAGTCTCCAACATCGGCTGCAGACTCACCCACCCCCACTGCTGCTGTTCCACCTCTGACACCTCAGACACTTCACACCTCCTCTATTCACCCTGCTCACTCCTCCCCACCCCCAACAACAGCATCCAATACACACTCAACACAAGGCTCCAGCCTGTCTCTCTCATCCACCCAGGTTAGGAGGGAACTGAGGAGGATTAAAGCCAAGAAGGCAGCGGGTCCAGATGGCATCAGCTCGAGGGTCGTCAGGTCCTGCGCGGACCAACTGTGTGGTGTGATGGAGCACCTCTTCAACCTGAGCCTGAGGCTGGGAAGAGTCCCACAGCTCTGGAAAACCTCCTGTGTTGTTCCAGTGCCAAAGACTTCACGCCCCAAGGACCTCAACAGCTACAGGCCGGTGGCTCTGACATCCCACCTGATGAAGACCCTGGAGCGGCTGGTCCTGGCTCAGCTTCGGCGCCTTGTGAGCTCATCACTGGACCCACTTCAGTTTGCCTATCAGCCTGGCATTGGAGCGGATGATGCCATCATTCACCTCCTACATCGTTCCCTCGCTCACCTGGAGACCGCTGGGAGCACTGTGAGAATCATGTTCTTTGATTTCTCCAGTGCCTTCAACACCATTCTTCCCTCGGTTCTGAAGGACAAGCTGGAGAACTCTGGAGTGGACCATCACCTCACTACCTGGATTTTGGACTACCTCACCGACCGACCACAGTATGTGAGGACTCAGGGCTGTGTGTCGGACAGGGTCGTCTGCAGTACGGGGGCCCCACAGGGAACGGTTCTGGCTCCGTTCCTCTTCACCATCTACACTGCAGACTTCTCCCACAACTCCACCCAGTGCTTCCTGCAGAAGTTCTCTGATGACTCTGCAATAGTCGGCCTGATCACTGATGGGGACGACAAGGAGTACAGAGGACTGACTCAGGACTTTGTGGACTGGTGCCAGCTGAACTACCTCCAGATCAACGCCAGTAAAACCAAGGAGCTGGTGGTAGACTTCCGCAGGCACAAACATCCTCCACTGCAACCACTGAACATCCAAGGTATGGACATCGAGGCTGTGGACAGCTACAGGTACCTTGGTGTTCATCTGAACAACAAACTGGACTGGACTCATAACTCAGACGCCCTCTACAGGAAAGGGCAGAGCAGGCTGTACCTGCTTCGGAGACTCAGGTCGTTTGGAGTGGAGGGCCCACTCCTGAAGACCTTCTATGACTCTGTGGTGGCCTCAGCCATCTTTTATGGTGTGGTCTGCTGGGGGGGCAGCATCTCTGCTGGGGACAGGAAGAGACTGAACAGGCTGATCCGAAGGGCCAGCTCTGTTCTAGGATGCCCTCTGGACCCAGTGGAGGTGGTGAGTGACAGGAGAATGGTGGCTAAGCTGTCATCCCTGTTGGACAACATCTCCCACCCCATGCATGAGACTGTGAAGGCACTGAGCAGCTCCTTCAGTGGGAGACTGCGGCACCCACGGTGTGGGACGGAGAGATTTCGCAGGTCTTTCCTCCCCACTGCTGTCAGACTCTACAATAAAGACTTTTGCAGCTGATCAAACACACAAACCCACACATGTGCAATAAGACTGCTATATGTGCAATTCTTCTTCTGACGAAGTTGTGTTTTTGTATTTTCCTACTCAGTTGTATATAGTATTTGTATTTCTATTTTATTCTATTGTATATATTATTCTATTCTATTTTATTCTATTGTATATAGTATTTTATTTTATTTTATTGTATTTTATTGCATTCCAGTGTTTTCTAATTTCTGCTACATAACTTTGCACTTTTGCTGTAACAAAACAAATTTCCCACCTGTGGGACTAATAAAGGCCATCTTATCTTATCTTATCTTATCTAATGGGGTGATATGGTACTGGATATGATCATTATGACAAGATGGTTCTTGATTACACAAGACTTTGTATGTGAGGAGCAGGATTATAAATTCAATTCTGGATTTAACAGGAAGCCAATGAAGGGAAGCCAGTACAGGAGAAATATGCTCTCTCTTTCTAGTCCCTGTCAGGACTCTTACTGCAGCATTTTGGATTAACCGAAGGATTTTCAGGGAGTTTTTGGGACAACCTGGTAATAATAAATTACAGTAGTCCAGCCTAGAAGTAATAAATGCATGAACTAGTTTTCAGTGTTTTTAATTTTAGAGACATTACGCAAATGGAAAAAAACAAAAAATAGACCTACATATTTGTATAATATGTCAAGTGTTATTGGCAAACAAGCCCACTGTTGATTCAGTGGGCTACTTTCAGTCATTGTGTAAATGTACTGTTTATAAGGTTGGAAACCTGCAGTCAGCTGAGACTGAAGAAGTCACTTGGATGTGTGACAAAACGTTTCTCCCACTGACAACTCTACATCCAGATGAACAGAATCAACCTTTTGGGGTTTCAGTTAAGTTCTTTGTCAGTTTCTGCACTTGAGTCCACATTCAATATTCAGCTGGGTCAAGTAATGATTTCTTTAAGTAATTGTGTGTAACTACTGCCAATTTGAAGGCCTGTGCCCGATTATTAGAAATAGGTTAATCATATTTAAGATTGAAACATTAATTAATGTTAAGACTTCTTTGAGCAGTCTTGTAGGAATGGGGTCTAAAAGACATGTTGATGGTTTGGAGGACACAATTGCTAAAGTTAACCCAGAACGATGAATTGGAGAAAAAGAGTCTAAATGAATATGGATGGTACTGAAAGTCAGAGATGGGCAGTAACGCGTTACTGTAATCTGATTACTTTTTTCAGGTAACGAGTAAAGTAAGGGATTACTATTGCAAAAACGGTAATTAGATTACCGTTACTTTCACGTAGGAACGCTGCGTTACTGCGTTACTAAAACCGTGATTTTTAAAAAATTTTATTTGTGACAAAGTTCATGATGTCATTATTAGTTAACATTAAAGGAACTGGTTCACTTAACAGCGCTCTGATTCTTTTGTCAGCCTGGCTACAGTGCTGAAGATAAATCTAGGGTTGTTCTTATTTTCTTCAATCAGTGATGAATAGTAAGAAGTTCTAGCTTTATGGAGGGCTATCTTATAAAGCAGACTTTTTCTCCAGGCTAAATGATGATCTTGATGTCATTTCCTCTCCGGCTTATGAGTTATCTGCTTTAGGGTGCGTGTTTGAGAATTATACCAGGGAGTCAGGTACTTTTGAGGCTTTGCTTTTCAGAAGAGTTACAGTATGCAGGGTTGTATGCAGTGAAGTAAAAATATAACTGCTGTGTACTGTGTTGACACAAGGCATTGAAGAAGGTAACAATGGATTCATTATATCCTTAAACTTACTTTTAGAAAGACACCTACTGTGATTAAATTTATTCACCACTGCTAGATAATCTATTATCGTAAATTTAAATGTTATTAACAAATGATCAGAGATTTTTCAGGAAATACTGCTAAACATTCAGTTTCTATGCCATATATCCAAACTCTAGATTGACACTCAAAATTCTAGAATCCAACTTTAGATCTGATATAATAATATTTTATATCTGATATGCATCCTCCTGAGGAGCCGGCCTGTCCTTATTTACCCTAAGCTACTGCATATTATTTTCAGGTTGATCTTTCTGCCTAATTACTGGACACAAGGCCTTTTGTCCTTTCTCTGTGTCCACCATCACATACAACTAACTATAAGCTTTTTCCTTTGCCTTTCCTGTCCCCCTGTTGCAATGCATTCACCCTCCCTGTACTCCCATCTTCTTCCTTCATCTTAACTTTCCCATTTTACCTTGCTAATGACTTCCTTTGAATTCTGTGCAGTGTTAGTTTTCCGCCACACATTTTGCATTTTGGCCAAAAAGTTCCATTTTGGTCTCATCTGACCAGAGCACCTTCTTCCACATGTTTGCTGTGTCCCCCACATGGCTTGTGGCAAACTGCAAACGGGACTTCTGATGGTTTTCTGTTAACAATGGCTTTCTTCTTGCCACTCTCCCATAAAGGCTATTACTAATTCAGTTCACACACTATAGTGATGTATATGGCCATATGAGTAAATAATGCAAGTGCTTTAACAAAAGCAAGCACAAAACATTAAATTTCATTTCTAATCAGTCTTTACAGTGCATCTTAATCATGAATGCAATCTTTAAATCACAAACAGCTTATTCTATCATCAAGGTGCACATTTCTATCAGAAATCAGAAATAATCATGAACTATGGTAGATTATTTTTTACAGTACTGCCCCTTTAACTGAATTACAGGAGCATTGCTTTGCACTGCATAGCAATGAAGCAATGTGTTAATTACACTCAATGTACAAAATAATATTACCAAAAAAATATACAAAAGCCCACCGGCTGTAGTTTTACAGTATGTGGTAACGTATCAGCACAGTAAGAATATGCGGAGAGATCTAAACAGTGCCGCTCGGGCATCAAATAAACAAAAAATAAAGTAGATTCATGACGTTAAGATCAAAATTAACTTATCCCATCATCTTATTTTAGTGCATTTAATATTCAACAAGTAATACTGTCTAACACGATTTAGTGGGAATACAGCAGGCAAATTATTCTTCAACCTGCCAGTCAGATTGCAGTATTTCAAATCAGCAGTTTCTAATCACTATCGAAACATATAGTACAAATAAAGTATTATTACTGCGTCAGCCAAATATGTATAAATAGAACAGGCTGAGAGTTTATTAATTGACTCATTAATATTCAGTCTGTCAAGGTGGTAAAAGTAACAGGGACCTGACAGAAAACCAGCTGCAATTTACCATATTTCAGGAACTGCAAACTAAATAAATATAATATTAAAAAACTAAATGTAAGAAGTAAAAAAGTTTGTGTTATGAGCATGCAGTGGAGCTGATTGAGGCCTTGGAAGCATTAATGTGTTTCCATATCTTTGTTTTTTCGTGACATTAGACCATTACTCTTAATGTTATGCAAATGAGCAGTTAACAAAGTCGGTGTTGATTCAAATTAAGCAGGGTCATGCAGACTATGTGTACATAGGACATCGAACACCTTGATTCGGCACGCTTGTTAGGTGGAAAATACATCTTGGGAAAATAAGAATTGTGAAGAATTTTCCATGATGCTATTATATTGTTTGAAAGAGGGCTGGCTAAAGTAATAGAAAAATATACTAGTCATAGTCAGAATATTTTGCCACAACAGTTTTGTCTAAATTTTCTACACATTATGCAAGCCAAATGTCACCAAAGGCAAGATCGTTTTCATTTTGAAGCATAATGTAATAGCACTTTGTCTTTTACATTAAAAAGGAATTTTAAAGAAATTTGGTCTCATTTTTATCCATTCATTCTCGTTCCCTTGTCAGGGCTGCAGGGTGGGGGGCTGGGGTTACACCATGGACAGGGCACCGGATTGGCTACATAGACAGACTATTCTCCTTTTTTTCTTTTTATTACTGTTAATTAAGAACACAGACATTTAAGTTTTATTGCAATTAGGCAATTAAAGCAAGCAAACAAACAAACAAAACAGAAAGGTACATGGTGGACAAAGGTGTCACACATTAAAAGCTTGCCCAAACCCTCGGTTTCATTTACAGTCATTGGGTGAAAAGAAATCTTTGATAATATACCGCCCCAGTCATTGTACATTCATCCTGGGGGGGTAATATAACACAGTTTAGCAATATTATGCATGGTGATAATGTATCTTTACATCAACACCAAATATTCATATTTTATTTTATTCATTTACGTGAATCTTGATATACCAGTAGTCAAGAAAACCTGGATTAAAATGGTTTAAGAAATAATCCAACACTGGATACGCTTCTCTTGTCAAAGCTATCTCATTAGTAAGCTAAAGCCTAAACATGATCAAAAGTACGACATCAACCTTCTTACATATACAAGAGACAGAGGAAAAAATCTGCCTGGGGATGTTGCCAGCAGTCAGAATGAGTCTTTGCCAATGAGAATAACTTGAGTTGACTTGATTTAACTGACTGCCAGCTGGTCTTACTTCTTATTACATACATAGAATGGGAAGATTCCCGAGCAATGCAAAAATTAAATGTGAATTTCTGTGATATGGGAATTTTTGCCTATGTTGACAAAATTGTGTGATTTTTGCGGATATGTCACAGTTCTTTTATACAATTGCAGACTTATCCAATGTTACGGCATTTATGGCCTCGTGTTTACCAGCATCTAAAAAAAGCAATATAAAAGTTTTCTTTCCCTTCGAACATACAGAAGAGGTAATACCAAACTGCAGGGAATGTTGAAGTTGCCTGCAGTCATTTGCACCATACACTTCACAGAGCTGTTCATCAGGGGTGAGAGAACACTGGAAATAAAAAGGACCGAAAACCACAACAAGACCAGCCAAAGTATTGCTGTGATGGCGTGAAAAGCTCTTATCTTTAATCGGTCAACTTGCTCCTTTTGCTTATCTTCTTCCACTGGACCTGGACGAATCAGAACACAGAGAACAGAAAGATATGATTACTACTGAAAACCCCAAAATGCATGGTACAATGATGTTGCTGAGATTTGGTTAATTTTTATAGAGGAGCACCAATCCAAAGCAGAACAGGATCAGAAACCTCAGCGCTGGATGTGCTTGGCTAACTCCACAACAGCCGAGTAACGTTCTACACAGGTCAGGACATGGAAAAAAGTCACTCCGTATAAAGGGGTGAAAGAGACAAGTGATCCTATTTCTAGCACTAGTGGATGAGCCATAAATATATGCAATGAAGCCCAAGACCCCAGTCAGCTCCATTACAGCCATGTGGTAGGTGAAGATGTCAGAGTGGCTTGCTGTCTTAAAGGAGCACTGCTGCTTCCATCGTTGGTAACACAGGTAGAGGACGAGGATGGAGACAGGGATGAGAAGTATGAACCTCAATGTAACACCAGCAATGTAGATGGAAGAGCTTACTGTACAGCACAAGTAGTTTAGAAGATCACTGGAGGTGGACGAGGAGTTTGTTGACATCTCTCCTGTATATAATGTTTAGAGTTTAGAGTTAAAAAACAAACAAACAAAATTATTAATAATGATAAAGAAGGAAATAAGTGGAGAGTATGAGGAGAGAAAGGGAAAGAGTGAGATCTCACCTAGATATAGCTAAAAGATCCAGTAAGACTTTAGCATCTGCTATTATTTTCAATCAATTCATCACCAAATTTATAAATAAATAAAAGATGTGCTTACAGTCTGAGGAGATTGTCCCCAACATCACAGATCGCATTCGCAACACTGTCCAGTGATGCCACATCTCCCTGCAAAGGATCATCTCCTCCTCTCTCAGGCGCCTCACAGCCATCACCTTCTCAAAGACCTTTCTCTTTGTCTGGAGGTCAGCAGCAGCTACAGTTTAACAACATCAGATGGGAAAACATTGTAGCACGTTATGATTCAAGAACAGAACATCCAACTACTGCTCAGATACTGTGAGTTTGTTTAAAAAGGATATTTTAAAGGAGCTTACGTTCACTTGTGCTCTGCCAGGGCCAAATGTCGGTCTGCATGAGGGCATCACTGGATACGATTTGCTTTGTTGGTTCAGCAAGCTTGTTGTAGTCGTCAACAGCAGCCGCCAAGCGTTTCTTCTCATCTAAGATGACCTTGCAAATTCTGTGTCGCCTCTTGTTGCTATCTGTAAATAATCATAAAAAAGGCACACCTTCACATAATGTATATATTTACATTTTAATCTACACTCATCAATTTGTTTGCTAGAACACGCATCACATCCAGATTAAACAAACCTGGATCTGATTTTATTCTGTTTACAAAGTAGCTGTACAAGCTGTACAAACTGAGCATCAAACGGTCCATTTCAAAGACGTACCATTTTGTCTGTAAAGACTTTGTGTTCACACTCTGATGATGATGACAAGCTCCTCTATTCGTGCCTGCAACGCTCCAAGGCTGCCATCAGTTTGATCAGTTTTTCAGTGAGAGAAATATTATAACTGTATAATATTATAACTTATTATACAACTATATATAACTATAATATATAGTTATATATAACTATAATATAATATATATAATATAATATAACTATAATAATAACTATATAACTATAATATTATAACTGTATAATATTATAACAGTGAGAACGGGTTGGCATTTTGGGCAGTTTGTCCAAAGTTTGTCCATTCTGCGCTCCAGATGGGTTGATTGCGTTAAAAATTTTAATTGCTTTAATGTTGACAGCACTACAACGAACACAAAAATTGAAGACATTATGATATAGACCTATGATTGACACCGATGTGTTTTCTAAATTCTATCACACGCATTTATCCGAAAAGTGAGCGCGAGGGCCCTCAGTGTGCCTGCTTGTTGCTGCTGCTCACACCAACCTGTCGAAAATAGAGCACATTTCATTCATAATGTTGCCAATCCAAGCCCATTATGTATTAATTATTTTTCCTGGGTTGTGTGAAATCCCAGAAAAAAAAAACCCTATACAAACCGAATCTGTGCACTAATTTGTAGGTGTATTAGTTTATGTTTTGAGGTTGGGTGTTGTTACTGGAGGGCAAAATTACTGATGGAAGATGGACAAGAAAAGGTCAAAGCCATCAGGTCCTCAGTTTAGAAAAAAAGAGAAAAGAAGAGGAGAAACGGGCAAAAGATACAGGTAAGCAGATGTGTCTTTGAATAATGGCAGGTATTATGTATCCTGAAACAAGATAACATTTACTAGTAGGGATTGGGAAAACTTCTGTTTACCTTTGTTAGCCACTGGGCTATCATAGTAAACAGTAGACAGACAGTAGACACTGATGTGGCTTATTGAAATTTTTGGACTGCATTCAGCACAACATTAATTAGCCATTAATTGGAAGAGGTGTATTGATGATAGTCTGCTATTCTCAATGTATGAAGAATTATAGGATTGTTCATTACTTACACAAGACGTGTCTTTTTAATAAGCACCAGATAAGTTGTGTATAGATTAAGTTGAGTTAACAAATCTATTTCACACAGTGATATATTTATTAAATTACAATATTTTTCTGTATTCAACCTTCACTAGGTTGAAGACTTGTCATGTACAGTGCATACACACAGGAAATGTATCAATATTTCAAACAATAACTCAAAGGACATGAAATTAATCAAATAAATGACATGTGAGCTACTAGTTAACCAGTGACATTAACAGCTTCAACAGTGTGACTATGTTAATCTCAAATGACATAATCATGAAAATCAGACACTTTGGAGGATAACAAAACATTGCATTATCAACCCCGCATTTATACAATTTACACAAGTCAGAAGCACACAATATCTAACAGCTAAAATGAGTAAATGAATGGAATTAATATAATTGCAAATATTATCTCTAGGTTTATACAGTCAAACCTGTATAGCCGATTAAGTACTTAAGACAAAAATATTAATTAATAAAAGGAGAATTAATCAGTGCATGATAATAATTAACAAGAAATACAATCTATACAATAAATGATGACTTCAAAACCTTTTAAATTGTATTGTCATTGGACTCCAAATGAATCACTAAGTTATTTATGTTCTTTTCCTCTTAGTAGAACATTTAAATCAAACGTAAGCTCACATTGCAGCGAATTATTCTTTCAGTCCCCTAAATTATGAAGCCTGTGTTAACAGCCAGTAATCCTCCTGTGCCTAAATGAGAAGTCATGCTTTCCACCTCATATATTTAGAAAAACAAAGGAGATCATGCATAAATAAAACAAAACGTTATTGGAAAAAAAGAATTCATTTTTCACTCATTGTTAAAAGAGCAACTTCGGAGTCTTCCTGCCTTGTGGAGATACAGCAGAGGTAAAACCAAACAGCTGGGCAGGTTAAACCAGCCTGCACAAACTCCCACTACATTCTTGACACTGTTGCTCACCTGAGGCGACCAAGACACAACATTGGAAACAAGGAGCCCAGCAAATGAAAACCCCTCAGTGCAGGTTATAACTATGAAAGTGTGGAAACCTCTCTGCTTTGATTGGTCAGATTGCAGCTTTCCTTTGCCTCCCTCCCCTGGCCTTGGGCGAATCAGAACACAGAGGACAGAGAAGCTGCAGAAAGATATGATTATATTAGAGAGAGCAAAGAGGCATAATATGATTGGTTGGCTATTATGAGTTAATGGAATTGTAACACTTGTTAAAACAAAGCACAGCAGCCAAACACAACCAATGATAATGTTTCTTATCCTAATCCCTTGGGATTTCCTTAGACCCATGTAGATGACTGGGTGAACAACAGCCAGGTAACGCTCTACACAGGTCAGAACGTGAAAAAGTGTCTCTCCATAGAAAGTAAAAGAAGTAGTAATGGATCCTATTGTTTGATTAATGTAAGATCTATGAATGGTACAGATGCACCCCAAAATCCAGATCAACTCCATGACAATTACATGGTAGGTGAAGACGTCAGAGTGGCTTGCTGTTTTAAAGGAGCGCTGCTTTCGCCATTGTTGGCGGCCCACATAGAGGACGAGGGTTGAGAGAATAAAGAGGAGGATGACTCTCAGTACAGAGAAGATAATGTTTATGTATGTGATGACTGAGGATCTGTCATAGTCTAGAAGATCATTGGTGACAGACGAGGAGTTGAGTGTCATTTCAGCTGTATATTGTAGGCCTGAGAGCACAAAGTAAGTACAGACACAAATTAGAACAGTTTTCCAGTGATAAGAGGATAGATTCACATACAGTTAGTGTATGCATGTTATATATCCTTTTAAAATTTATTTTTTAGAGCTGTATATTGTTAGTGTAAGTTGTAAAGTGAGTCTTCGGTAGTACCTTATAATAATATTCCACTATTAAGCATTATTAGTAAGGTATTAGCAAGCATATCGTTCATCATTTATATAGCATTACTTCTCCTTAGTATGGTTTTTATAAACATATTATTATGACTATGATTATTGTTAAGATTGTAATTAATACAAGCAGTGGTGCAACAGAAACAACACATTATAAAAGACTACCTACCTTGTTGGTAGTTTTGTATTTGCTTGTCCTTGGTGCTATGTCTGCTGTTCAACTTAAACGTACACTGATGCCATAGCCTGTTTTCATAGCAGCAAATACTCTGTGGCCTTTTGTCAGATAGCAAAATTTTATTAATGACCTTCATCAGGCAAATTTTGTTTTCAATGTTTTTGTCATCACATGGCTCAGACAGAGTGCACACACTGCGGTTGGATGGCACTTCAGCTGTTTAACCACTGAACCACGACAGACGTTATGCAGCCAAACATTTAATTATTTATAAGTATCTCCCACACATGCAGTGTAAATTGCAGCAATCTCACAACAAAAGATTGTTACAAATTTAGTTTATTAATTAATATTACAATACTATAGCACTGCATCATTAAATCTGCAAATTGATGGCACAATTTGAATTCATTCAAATGTGATGGCAGTTCAACCCAAACATCACGTGTTGGGTTTTTGCTTTGATACTGCTTTAAATGACTTTAGGGTTTAAGGTAATGTTCAGACACCTTGAATTAACATACAATCAAATCTGGCATATCAGACATACAAATGATGACACTGTAGGTTTATAGAAAGTATTGCTAAGTTTCGTGAAACTGGTTCAGTGTTGGATTTGCCAAAATGTGGACGCAAGAAAAGATGCCCAATGGATTTACGTTACCAAATGGACCATCCCAGCCTTGTCATAAAAACAGTCCATTGTTTTACCGTGTTCAGTAATACACTTTGAAATAGAAGCATTTATGTCTTTTTGTTGAAAACCATTTGGTAACTTTGGACTTCCACGAAAACAAGATTAAAACAACAACAATGTAAAGTATCTTGTCTGTCTCTGCCTTTTGACCTTACTATTACCCCTTTATTATCAAGCTGTAATAATCAGAATCAGAATCAGAATGCTTTATTGATCCCTAGGGGAAATTATTTTAATTTTAATAGCACCTTTAATAGAAGGCACTACCAATGTTTTTAATAGCTCACAATGATACTGAATCTTTTACAGAAGCCCAAGACAAAAGAGAAGTGCTGAAAAAATTTTATTAGTATCACAGTGGCAGAAGTAAACGGTGAACTCTATGTAAACACAAAGAAACACATTAATGTGATTTGTAATGAAGTATTGTGGCTTCACTTTCTGTTTATTCCTCAGATCAGACACCAGAACAAATATGTCAGACAACAATTCGTCCTCTAACTTTGTCTGCTAGCACTCAAATATTGCACTGGCCATTGTCACCTCCTTCTTTGTCACCAAGATGATGGCTGTAGTTCACCCCATCACCTACCTGGGGCTGAAACAATCAGGTGGGGTCGGGATCAGAAATATCTGCATTGGGTGTGTCTGGTTGTTGTGCTTTGGGTGGGTTGGTCTAGCGGTTTCCTATAACCCCGGTGTTCCATTTATTCCGTATTTCTGTATGATTCTGGTCTCCTTACTTACCGTCTCTTTCTGTAGCTTCTCTGTTCTCTGTGTTCTCGTTCGTCCAGGGCCAGGGGAAATGGGAGGAGACAGGCAGCTGATGAATCGGTCAAAACAAAGAGCTTTCCGAACCCTCACAGCCATAATGGTAGTTCTCTTAATGTCTTTCCTAGTAACGGTTTTTACAATTGTAGCCTGGTCTCAAATATCTATTTTAGACTCTACAGGTTAAAAGGATATAAATATTGTCATGTAGAGACTTTATTGTAAATATTTCATATATGTATTTAAAGACAAAAAAAGAGTTCAAATGGTTAAAAATGTGTTTAAAATCACAATAAATAGAAGTCAATCATAATTTAAGTGTTCATGGAGTTATAAGTTACAAGAAATCCAAAGGTTTGTTATCTAATGTGAAACAAGGAGAACTCTGTATTGCTTCAAGTTGTTTACAAGTTCATTTTGGGTTGTCAATCTTGTATTTTCTTTTATCCCATTGGTTGATGTAAACCTATTGTCCAATCAGATGTAGGGGAGGCGGGATCTAAGTGAGGCGGAAGGAAAAAAAACACTAACTAAGCTAGTAAGAGTCGGCAGCAGCACGTTACTGGAGGAGGTTGTGTATCAGAGCTAATAGTCAAAGGAGAATAGTCAAAACAATAGCCGTGGATGCAGAGTCTACGTTCCTGTTATGGACTGTTTTACCCTGTGATGATGGACCGAGAGGAATTCTCTGGACCCTTCTGCTGTGGATAGGATTTCCGTGTGTTTGTCCCAGTGTGCTCAGCAGCCCGGGTATACCGCTAGTTCCAACCACGTTGCCGAGTGGAGGCCGCATGGTCACCAACCGAGCCTGCCCCTCAGCTTGCCCTCACACTTAGGCCAAAGGATTTGTGAGTAGACCTGAGCACGTGCGTTTTGTTTTTGCTTGTTTATCAAGTGAAGCGGCCATTTGTGTTTTCTGGTCCAACGAGCCCGAGCAACGATCAGGCCTGCAACGGTTTCAGTGAGTTCACAAAGGTTACAAATTTTGAACTGAACTCCATGGGAATATTTTGGATAAATGTGTTGTTTCTAAAACATTGACTGTGAATTGTGAAGAGGAAAGAAACAAACATCCAATTGAATTGTAAGGAAACACTTAAGAACTTCGAATATTGTATTTTTATTTATTTAAATCATATTTTATTTTGACCAAATCTTACAATTTGAATTTAAAGTTTGTGTGTGTCATAATTATTATTTACAGAGTTTATAAGAGATAAGGGTTACTAAAAAGGTAAAAAGGAGGTTTAACATGTTAGATAAATTCATTATTCTTGGTGAAGATTAAACAGAACTCATTATTTTCACTAAGTGGAGGCACCGCCAACATTAAGATTTCTAAGTACTAAGGTTAAAACTGGTTAGTTATTGTTTCTCCTGTTTACCAGTAAAATTAAGTAACGTACCCAGGGCCCCGCTCATAGTACTAACACCACCTTAACCGAGGGTTAATCCTGAGCTACTTGAGTTGGGTGCTACACAATTATTATACAAACCGCAAATCTGCTAAGTAATATACACAGGTGTGCCTTTCTAATGTCTGCATCCTGGGTTTCTCTGCCCATCAGCCTGATTTTGCCTCTGCTGTTTTTACACAGAGCCGGAAAACTCTCATTAGATTAGTAAAGGGTGTGTTTTTTCCAGGGTACAAAACATAAATCAAAACTTAATGTTGTAAATTGCAAAACATTTGTAATCATCTTATTTGCTATCTTTGTAACCTAAGGGGATACACTTAAAGATGTCCATTCACTTTCTTTCTAAGCTCCTTTGTCTACCATGACCTGACTAAGAACCTACACAGAAATACTGTCTTTGTAATCTTTACTTTCTTTTTACTTATATTATGTTGTCATTTGCTGTGTGTCTTTGTTATAATAGTCAAATTTCCCACAAAGGAAAATTTTATTTGAACTCTTCTCAGGAAAAATACAGATCTTTGCAAAATAGTAGGTCCCACTGACCATCATCTGTGCATCTTTTCTCAGATTCTGTTGGATTTTTTATTACACATTCTTGTAGTTTTTCATATAGGTTTTTTTCACCCTGAACCACAGTCGGGGGTGTAACCACATGATCCTATAAAGCTGCAGATTCCTGATATAGGATGTATAACCAAAAGTGTGTAACCAGAAATAGAGAATGTTTTCCTAAGTTGAAACTTGTGCTCAGTGCTGCAACTGACACTTTTCAATTTTTACTTTGAAGGCAAAGAGACACTATTTTGAGTTTCTGGGACACTTGAACAGTTTCACTCTGACTAGGAGTAAGTATATCAGTATGCCATGTTTAATATAGCTGTATTTAAAGTTAATATTTTGTAACAATATGATAATGATCATCTAATGATAATTAATCTAATGACAACACAATTGTTATATCTGTGCTTTAGAATTTTTATATACTGACTTGTGCCTAATAATAATGTTGGTCAATACTTTGCAATATGGTGATAGTGTCCCAATATTTTAATCTTTTAATTAATCTTATCTTGTGCCTGTCACATTTTTTCTTTTTCTGAAGGTAAACATTATGTTTAATTTTTTGGCTTATTACATGGAAAAAAAGTATTGAAATAAATTGTATTAATAACCTGGAGTGGGGGCTGCAAAATGCAAATTTAGCTGTTTCTGCTACATTACATATTTATATTTCCTACAACTAAAAACCTAGGACCACTAAAAACTCTGTATATGATAAATGTTACAATCCTAAATCTACAATGGACACCATGGCTATTCTACACATGAAAATACACAAAAAGTTGAAATGCCATGTGGTCAGTATTTTAAGATGGTAATTTGTCTTTGGTTATATTTTAAGCCCGATGTATGGAAAGGAAACAGAGTTTGTTTACAAACCCAAACCATCTGGTGTATATACACTGATAAATCATTGTATGATTTATGGTATGCATTATAATTTGAAGTTAGACCCGTTCAGCCTGTATACCCATATATAAATTATTTCATTCCTAGTGTAAAACAGTTCTCCTGAAAATTAAATTGAGTTTATATTCAATTCAGTTCAATTAAGTTTTATTTATGTAGTGCCAATAGTTGCCTCAAACCACATCATGCTGTAAGGTAAAGACCCTACAGTAATACAAAAGAAACAAAGAAAACCCAACAGTCAAACAACCCCCAATGAGCAAGCTTGTTGGCGACAGTGGGATGCAAAAACTCCCTTTTAACTGGAAGAAAACTCCAGTAGAACCGGGCTCAGGGAGGGGATGGCTGCTATAGGGTTAGGGGAGGAAGACAGGACAAAGACACGCTGTGGAGGAGAGCCAGAAAGTAATAATAACTAATAATTAAATAAAGACACATAGAGAGTGAAAAAGTCAGTGAAGAAGAAACACTCAAAGCAGCCAACACCTATTGGAGGGAAGGTACTAAGAGAGCTATATTCTTTATCAAAAAGGAAAGTTTTAAGCTGAATCTTAAAAAGTAGAGGCATTGTCTGACTCCTAAAATCCAACTGGAAGCTGATTCAGCAAAAGAGAGGCAGGAAAGCTGAAGGCTCTGCCTCCTATTCTACTTGTAAATACTCTAGGAGCCACATAGTCACAAAGCAAAGAGCTCTAATAGGGTGATATGGTACTATAAGGTTATTATGATAAGATGGGGCCTGATTACACAGGACTTTGTATGTGAGGAGCAGGATTTTAAATTTGATTCTGCATTTGAAAGGAAAAAATGAAGAAAAGCCAAAACAGGAGAAATATGCTCTCTCTTTCTAGCCCCTGTCAGGACTCTTGCTGCAGCATTTTGGATTAACTGGAGCAGGGAGTTTTTAGGACATCCTGAATAAAGAATTACAGTAGTCCAGCCTGGAAGTAATAAATGCACAAACTAGTTTTTCAGCATCACTCTGAGACAGGATATTTCTAATTTCAGAGATGTTGAGCAAATGGAAAAAAGCAGTCTTACATATTTGTTTAATATGATGTTCAAGCTTTATGGAGGGCTTTCTTATTAAGCAGCAAACTATTTTTCCAGGCTAAAAGATGATCTTCTAAATTAGTGAGATGTCATTTCCTCTCCAGCTTATGAGTTATCTGCTTTAGGGTGTGTGTTTGAGAGTCAAACCAGGGATTCAAGTACTTTTGATTTGAGGCTTTGCTTTTCAGATGAGTTACAACATCCAGGATCATATGCAGTGAAGAAAAATATAACTGCTGTGTAATGTTCAGTTTCTATGCCATATATCAGAACTCTAGATTGGCACATAGAACTCTAGAATCCAACTCCAGATCTGCTATAGATCTAGAGTGTGATTAAAGTGGTGGTTGGGTTCTTTTGCATTTTGAGAGAAGCCATTTGACCAGTCTACTAACAGATGAAATCAACCACATTAATTATTTTACCTGAAATGAGCACTAAATCAGATAAAAAGCCTGAGAAATTAGACAGAAACTCTGACTAAAGCCCAGGTTGTCACGATCCTGGGTCTTATGACCCAGTGTTTTGAGTTTTAGTTCATTTTGATGTTTACAGTATGTTTAAGCTCATTAGGTCTCCTATGTTCATTTGCTTATTAGTTCCCCCTTATGTTTTCAACCCCTGTGAAGTCTCCATTGCCCTTCATGTGTTTCATGTCTGAGAGTCTTATGTTGTCAAGTTCATGTTGTCATGTCTGCGTCTCATTGTTTCCTGTTTTATTTTGAAGGGGTCCTGTGTTCCTGTGTTGAATGTTTTTAGTTTTACTCTCCTCTTGTAACGTCATTATGTTCATGTGTGTCAGCTGTTCCCCCATGTGTTTTCATTTTCCTTCATTATCCTCCTGTGTGTATTTAGTCCGTGTGTCTTCAGTCATTCCTTTTCAGGTCGTCTGCTCATCCACGTCACAACTTCAGGTATCCATGTCAGTTCACCATGTTTAAGGTTTTTTCATGTTTAGTTTTAGTTCACCCAGTTTAGGTTATTGTTTAGTTTCACCTATGCCTTTTGTTTGTACCTTGTTTCCTAGCCTCAATAAACAGCTTATTTTTTGTTAAATCCACGTCACGTTCAGTTTTTGGTCTGCGTTTGAGTCCCCTCTTGCAAACACATACGGTCTGCCTCAGCCAGACTGTGACACAGGTGGACGATAGATAACAAAAAATAGAACTCAGTGCTAACCACAATAGGGTACACAGATGTTCTGTGGTAACAGTGTTGTGAGCTTGTATACCATCACTTAAAAATATAGAAAATTGATGAGAAATCTGAGACTAAGGATGGAAAATGCTTTATAAATGCAGAAGTAAGCATTAACTAATACTGTACTAATGGTTAATAGTGTGTCGCAAAAATGACTGATTACCAATGGCAGCAACAAATCTCGGCTCCTGGTCCCTACTATGATTATGGATCACAGTGATGTCTGCAAACATCATAGTCCATACAGACTCCTGCATCACACTTTACTACTGTCTCACTGTCCTTGTATATGTCCTGTACGACCCTCACATACTTCTGTTACTCATGACTTTTTTATCTAGTACCAATGTTCCTCTCTTGGCCCATTATCATATACATTCTCTAGTTCCACTACGGGACAGTCCAACTCCTTGTGACCGTCTTTATCAACCCAGAAATCATTGCATCTAAAGTGCTCTTTCTTGGCATGAAGACATACTGCTGCTTTCTGATTGTCACCACTGTTCTTAATTTAGCTTCTCTTTCCCATAGCTTGAGTTTATGGCTCATGAACTTTATCCTGCTATAGTTATAGCACTTCCTGATTCACAATTTTCCATCATCTATTTTTTTTCTCTGTCATTTTCTTTATTCATTTCTTTATTTAATGTATGTTTCTTTGTTGTTCCTGTGTTTCTTGTTTTTCTCTTTCAACTCCTTCCTGAACTCTACACATTCTTTCTTCTTTAACTTCCACCGTTTAAACCTTTACCTTCACTCATTTCCTCTTCTAACATCCAATGCTGCCTAGCTACAGTCTCCCTGACACCATCTCCTTGCAGTCTCCTATCTTCTGCATATGATGTAGTTCTCAAGTTCCTGTTCCTTTCAACGACATGCACATTGAATTGTGCTCCAGTCACCACTTGTCAGCCCTCAGGAGACTGCAACTTTATCCAACTTACTGCAGAATTCCTCTTTTTCTTCTGACATCCAATCTGTGAGACATGCTGACATCATTCAACATCACCCTCATGATTTTGTCTGACAAGTACTAAAACAGAGCTTTTCCATATTTGCTAATGGTAAACTCTTAGTCAAAGAAATAATCAAAATATGTCTGATTAATATGTTAAATGAGATATGTAGTTTGAGCAGTAAGAATTACTGTTATTGTTGTTGTAATTGTTATTACTGTCTGACTTTTGTATGAGTGGACAGAATCCAGCTTTAACCTTGGCAGATTTGTATGTGGAAAAAATAAGAAGTGTGTCACCAACCCATAATTGTATATGATTTAGAACGAGAGAAATAGTATTATAGTTAAACACAGAAGGCTTAATACTGAGTAGTATAATTAGGTATAAGTTTAACCAATATACAGAAAAAGAAAACAGAATAAAAAATTTCAATAACACTAAAAGTGTGTTTCAGTAAAAGTTTTTTTCTTCTTTTTCTCCAATGTCTGGGGCTCTGTAATATATTGTTAGCCCTGCCCAGAAATTTGCAGGTTACACATTTAAATATGCTCGCATTGAAAGAAAGGTAATTTCAGTTTCCCCAATTTTTTCTCTCCAGCTAATCCCTCTAAAAGAAGGGATTTGACGAGCCTATTTCCATAGGCTTAAATGAGACAGTAACCGACAGGGGTCATAAAACACAATGCAATTGATTTATTAAGAATTCACCAATGTCTGAAATGATTTTAACTAACAAACAAAAATAAAACAAACAAAAAAAGAAAAAAAAATTCCACTATTCGTGCACTCTAATAAACATTGAGCACAGCTTTAAATGAATAATTATTTGTGGTCTTTATTGGTAAATTGTGCTGCAGGTGTGTAATATAGGATTATGTTATTACCATTCAACATCAAGCCATCAAAAAGCAACAGAAGCCACGAGTCTGATTTAGATTAGAGCTGTATGGTGGAAAAAGCCACCACAGTGAAAATTAATCAACAACAATTAGCGCTGTAGGAAAACTTTTAGAAACAGCTTCTTTTTGACTTTTGCCACAGTAATTGTCAAATAAAATACCCTATAACTAAATGGATATATATTGCTTCAGTAAAACTGTTTAGCCTGGAGTACATATTTGACACTTCAGAACTCATTTCTATGTTGATTTTTAGCCGACTCCTTGTGTGCAGCGTTGTTGATGTTTGTAGCTGCTCTAACAGCTGATTTCATAGCTGTCTCAATCCAAGCATGAGGGAAAGCTGTGTGCTCCCCAGCAAAGTGGACCCTGCCTTCACTTCTGAAGAGCTCCTTCGATGACTCTATGTGTTGGTACGGCGAGAAGAGAGCAAAGGCACCCAAGCTGTATGGATCAGTGCCCCACCTTTTCACCACCACCCCAATGCAGAGGTCCCACACCTGCTCACCATGAATCTGTGCTAAATCTCTCAATGCTAGCTCTTTAAGGTCTTCATCGGTCGCACCTTGTAAAAATCGGGCGTCATCAGACCAGGTGTAGGAAGCCAAGAGCACACCGATGGTTTTATTTTTTGGGAAAGTGTGGCTTGGGTAGTAGATGTAACGAGAGGGCCGGTCTGTGATACTCTTTCCTCCTTGGATGCCATCTTCCGCCCAGAACTTCCTCTTGAAGGTGAGAATGATTTTAGTGGAGCTTTCATAGTGGACAGCCCGCAATGCCTCCATTTTCTGGATGGAGAGAGGTGGGTTGAAATCCAGGAAGAGGGCAGCTTTGGCTGTGGTTGTTACTAAGACGGCATCAGCAGAAATGTCTGTCAAAGATGACTCATCATTTGTTTTATATGACACGGTTACACCCTTATGTGACTGGCTGATACGTTTGACTCTGGAGTTGAAGAGGATGGGGGCATCAAGGACGGAGAGAAAAGCTTTGGGGAGGAGATCTGTCCCACCAGTTATTTCATCATACCTTAAAAAAAAATAGAACAAAAAAATAAAAACACATTTGTGAATGTCATACAGCCTGAGCCTTTGTATAGAATCACATCTATTGGCCTTCTACACCATGTAGTGGTGATTGCAAACTATTGCACTTAAGTGAGCCAGTAGTAAACATTCAGGAATGGAGCAAATGAGTCTTTGCTGACAACTTGGATGCTTGTCAGAAAGCTTAAGTGTTCCTCTACATCATATTTACCATCATATTTCCCCCATTCATTTCTTAATTTAAGTTAACCTATTTATATTTGGTTTTATAGAAATAGTATTTTGTGACTGATAACTCACAGAGAAATGGTTCTAACCTCATTTATGTTTTCCACTTCATTCCTGTTCAGTTTCAAAAGTTAGACATACAGCAAACAGTTTGGTTCTGTTGTTATAATGTTAGACTAACCAAGGAGCTCCTGTAAGTATTCAGCAGCAATTAAGATAGATTTTTTACATAACAGACCTATGTAATAAAGGCATTATTATAAAACCTTATGTAATCTAACTACAATAGTGAAATTAATTTTCCATTCCCAGTTGTTTACCAACTTTACAACAGAAAATCCAATTAGAACATCATGGTGGCTCAGGATTGTAGAAACAAGAACAAAAATAAGATCTGGCAATTCTTTCTTATCAATGGTCACAACTCCCATCACTTCCTTGTTATTTCTAACAGTCTTACATGGTGCTGTCGCTGATGTCATTCTCAAAGTAGAGCATCTCAGTCAGAGCCAGATGCATGAGGCTCTGTTCATTCAGTAACTCTGCAATCATGATCACTGCCTCTGGACTTAAACCACTTTCTTCTTTTAGATACTCCTGGAAAACAATAGTTTTACATGGTTCTTTATGAAACCAAGCAACTGATATGATTAATACTGTTTAATAAAGAACATAATTGACAAAATTAGATATCACAACAGGCACTATTTTACAAGATGATGCTGTGCTTTACCTTCACTGAATAATGGTCAAATTTCTTAAATGCAGATTTGCAGCCATGGGTCACAACTTCATCTCTCACCTTGAAAAAGAACATACAAGTTATTTCGAGTGGTTCTCTATGCAAAGTCAGCAGTTATTGGTAATACTCGAAATAAAATAAATTTTTTAAATTACAAACAAATGATGATTTTCAGAGAAAATCACTTAGAATCATCCAAAATGTTGTTTACATTAGATGTTTGCATATTTTAAATGTTTACGTTTCCATCCGTCTTTACAAAATCTCATCCAATTCACGGTCCCAGCCAACACTTGAGAGTTGAGGTAGGGGACACTCTTATGTACCCATAATATCTCTATACTGAATTGATTGAATTGATATACCTTTATTAGTCCCACAGGGGGAAATTTCATGTTAAGGCTGCCGACCTATTGCACGCAATGGCGGCGCCATCTTACCCTCCAACCATATATACATTACACAAAAACATCACATGGGGAAGACAGGTCAGAGGGGTATAACAATGGAAAAAGCACCACATGAGGAAAGATAAGGAGAATTAAATACTCCCCCCAGACTGAGCTCCAACAGGGAGATCAGTTTGAGAACAGAAAAAACCACCTCTGCACATAGCACATGAAAAAACTCTTAATACACCAAAGAAACACATGACAAGCAACAGGGGCGGGTAAAGGGTAAGAGACAGCCAGTGTAGACAGTACATCCGGGCCTGCAGCATAAGCGCTGGTCTCCATGATCCACCGTCAGCATCGGAAGGGAATAAGCGTCGAAGGCGTTTGGAGGGGGGATGAGTGTATATCTGCATGTGTATATATGTGTGTGTGTGTGTGTGTGTGTGTGTGCATGTGTGTGTGTGTGTGTCCAGAGTTCAGCTGAGACAGTGTCCTTCGCCCTGCCAGGCTAAGTAAACAGTCCTCCAGCCAACCCAGGTGGCCTTGCATAGAATGGGAAGAACAGTCTAAACACAGTCGTTATCAGGGTGTTGTTGTTCAGCTCCAGCCTTGAGACCGCAGCTGGCGCCGAAGGGGTATCCGAATGAAGTGATGGTGAATTTTTACTTTATTGCGAACAACTCATATGAATTTCAAAGCTGTTCTAAAAGTCCAACACTGGTCTCTCAATCTCCCGTTGGAGAGCCTTTGCTCTTCTCCATGATGTTATCAGATCTACGCTCCGTGATGTTGTCATTCTTGTGCTAAAAGAGCCGATTTCTGAGAACTCACGACCACAGTGAGCTTCTCCAAGATGTGATCCAGTCTGCACTCAGAGATCTTATTCTGAGTATTCACGGCAGCCATGCGTTCTCCAAGATCTTATCCCTGCTGCACTCAATGAGCCCATTTTGAGAAACTCACGCCTCGTCCCATCGTTTCAATCCCAGCGGGCAGCCTTGTGGGGGTTTGAACAGCCGGTTCCGCTTCCTTAATTCTTCGATAAGCCAGGGCCAAGCCAGCTCCGATCAGCAAGAACCCTGTTACCATGGTTCCGAATAGGTAGATATCTTCAGCACTCAGGCTCACCCGAGCCCAGACTTCTCGTTGAGAAAAGGGTGTCAATAGCATTCAGGGACCAGTTGATCAAATCCATAATTCCTCTTTTAGGTTTTAGAGAACAGACTGTGAGAGAGTGTTCCAGGGAAAAGTAATACAAAAAACACGAGACTAGACAAGGACACAAGAGGCTAAGCAGGGAAACTAAGGGAGAGGAGGAGGAGGAGAAAAGTGCGACCGCCTTCGCCAAGAGCAAGAGCAAGAATTAGAGAGATCTTAATTTTAGATCTTATAAAACATGTAATCCCTAAGAACAATAATGTGATACACATGAGGGTTAACTCCCATATAGATTATACTCCTTTTTTTTTTTTTTTACGAAAAAGTCAGTTCTCTTCTGTCACCCACAGAGATTACAAATACAAGAGTCACATGGGGCTATGTGAGCTCTCTTCTTTTTTTCCAATATCTTTCCAATATCTTTCATTATCCATCCATCCGTTCTCTTCCGCTTATCCTTCCCAGGGACGCAGGAGATACTGGAGCCCATTCCAGCTGTCTTAAGGCGAGAGGCAGGGTACACACTGGACAGGTCACCAGTCTGTTGCAGGGCTAACACACAGAGACAGACAAGCATTCACACTCACATTCACACTTATGGGCAATTTAGATTTTTCAGTTAACCTATACCCACAAAGTGCATGTCTTTGGACGGTGGGAAGAAGCCGGAGTACCTGGTGGAATCCACGCAAACACGGGGAGAACATGCAAACTCCACACAGAAAGACCCCGGCCTGATGGTGGAATTGAACTCTTCTTGCTGTGAGGCAACAGTGTTAACCACTGTACCACCGTGCTGCTCTCTTTTATATTGTATATAAACAATTGTGGAAATCAGTAACAAAAAGTATATGATTACATTTTCTGATGATACTGATGTCACTTACAGTGGGTTTGTTATGTGGAGTATACGTGTGCAGAAATTAGTCAGCGCTTCTAGTTTTCAAAAAAACTTGGGGTCCATGGAGTCGATAAATACATCAAGTTACAATTTTATAGGGCAACTGCTGAATCTACTGTACATGGTTTTACTGCGTGGTTTGGCAACTTTTCTCTTAAATGCAAATTCCAAATTAAAAATCTAATTAAATGGCTGGAAAGATAGTTGAGATGCTGTTTCATTTTCTCTGCAGCAGATATCTGAAGAGTTAGTGAAAACAGGGTTTAAAAAATTACATAAATTCCTTCTTGCTCACATACCTTCTGCAAAGCCTGCAGCAGCAGCTGGTCAGCTGACTTTCCCCTCTCACTTTCTGGCAGTTTATAATTCAGGATGTCTGGGTTTGCTGTCACTGCGTACGTCCTCTTCCGAAGTCCATGAACCAAGTAAAAAGTGTTGGGGTCATACATGATAAATGGATTCAGCTTGAGCCCCATTTCTTTGATAAACCAACGGATGATCCTGTTAAAGGAGTAGTAATCCAAATCAAAATACTGATAATAAATCAGAATTAATTAATTCCTTAATCATATTGATCCCACCCTTTGATGGCAACAATGTGGGTAATTCAAACAATGGCTCTTTGAGAGCAAAACTTGAAAATCTTTGACATATTTTCACTCACTTGTGGTTATTTGGTATCCTCATCGGACCCAATTCAGCATACCAGCCATTTTCTTCATCCCTGTAGGTCTCCACCCTTCCTCCCACACGAGGACTAGCTTCTATGATGGTTATCTTAATCAAATAGTTGAAAAAAAAAATTAAGACATTGTGGAAATATAGATTTTTGTTCTTTTCCAAGAAAAATGGCAAGAAAAAGAAATTTTCAAGAAAAAGAAATGATCTAAATTCAGAGAAGAACACTCCTGCACTCAGAAATTAGACACATGTCATGATACAGGCTTGTTGTACATAAGCCATTTTGGACATTTATAACTAATGTACATGAAAGCCAAAAATATGAGAAAGGTTGATGGGTAGTATATTTGTATATGTTCTTCTCTTTAGCCACTTTTGAATTACATTCACTGACTGATCTATGAAGAATGTTTTAAAATGATTGTTTAAAACTACTGAACGTGCTTTTCTTTTATTGATAGAAACATATCATATAATAGTCAAGTCCAAAAGTAAATAATTTGAAAATAGGCCCAAACCAAATGTATGTGATAGGGTTTTCTGCTTGTGAGCAGGCCCTCAAAAATGTATGAATGGAAAATATTTGTATGAACTTTTTATTACATTTGGTGATTTACCATTTGGACCACTGTGAAACAGGTCAACATTTTTACATAATTAAAGAATTTGTATTCATGTTCTCAAAAGAACAGCAGTCAAACAAATTCAAATTCAGATATCCTTCTGCACCCATAGTTCATGCTTAGTGTAGAGTGGACTGCTATTATTATTTTTAGAAAACATAAAGCCTTTTGGCTGGAGATGATTTTCACATAAGAGCGGATTGCAACAAATGACTATAATACTGAAGGCATGAACAGATATACTACATTTTTAAAATCTTGCAAAATTCTTGCCAGCAGATGACAGCACTTGTTTAAAGTTCTGTGTACTGTGTCAAGAAATAAATGTTCCTATTGGAGACAAACCACATAATTAAAGTTGAAATATAAAAATGTTGCATGTACCTTGTGTCCTGCATCTGCATCGAGTAGCTTGGCAGCTGTCAGCCCAGATATCCCAGCCCCAACAATAACAACACGATGAGACTTATTGACATAAGGAAGGCCAGTCTTCACTGTGTCCATGAGCTGGTAATAATCATCATCCTCCAGACATTCAGCCAGCTCATCCTTCAGGCTGGCAACAGCAGCAGTGGGATATAAAGCGAGCAGCAGCACACTGATGGCAACTGAACACATATTGAAGATAAAAAGAGATTTTAAACCTTCCTTTAATATAGGATATTTAAATTTAGGGATGGGGGAGGCTGGAGCCCATCCCAGCTATCATAGGGTGAAAGGCAGGTTACACCCTGGACAGGTTGCCATGCAGGGCTAACATACCTTTACATTCACACCTATGGGCAATTTAGAGTTACCAATTATTTTAACCCCAGTTTAATGCCCCTGGTAACTGTAGGAATACTAGCTGACAGGATCGACGAAGCTTTCGATTCCTCGACTCATGCGTCCAGCTAAGTTTGCCTTTCGCACCCATACTCACCCGTTGATAGATTTGTGGGCTGAAAGGAACTTCCTTGTGACATCTGCTAATTCTTTAAACTGAGATCTTGCAAGTCACCGCTCTAAATGGCACTAGGCTCCCTGACATAACTCACCGAAACCAACCCATAAAACTCACCATGTCTGGTAACCATGTAGCAGATCAGTTTTTTTGTTTTGTTTTTGTTTGATGCTCTGAGCACTCCTCTCGTTCTCTGTTTTCAATGGTTGAGCACACACAATCCCTAAACAGACTGGTCTATGAACTGCATCTCAGGTTGCAGCCTCGGTGATCAAAAAAACTATCTACGTTCAGCCACCCCCTGTGTTTCTACCACTGTAAAGGGCAACCGAATGATCTCCCTGATTTGACCTCAGTTCTGATATCACTGAGGATGTTAGTAAAAACGTAGTGCTTTCCCTTCAGCCACATCATCCCTATGATTGCAGCATAGAATTTCTTCCAGGAGCTCCGTTCCCCTTAAGTCGCCAATATGGCCTCTCCAAAACTGAGCGAGAAGCCATGGAGAAATATATAAAAGACTCTCTAGCTATGCGAATTAAGCCCCACCCCTTTCCAAGATCGAAATATGTAAATTAAACGAAGTGAAAAAAATAAAATCCTTAAAATGTCTTCTCATTTTCAAGAGATATTCCAAAGTTATGGAGTGTTAACAGGTCAGCAATGGTTTAAATTCAGGACACCAAAGTGGTATGCATGTAACAAAATGATAATAATAAAAAAAAACCCTTTTTTTTTTATCCACCTTGATATTTAAATACTGAGAATGATCTGTACTGGCTCATTGCATCAATATGTGAATCGAGCAGTATATGAATCTGACATAATGACGCGTGTAATTTAAAAAGAGTCAGGTGACAAAAGGATTTTTAGTTCTTTAAACCAGATACTCTAAAGGGGCGCTTGGCTTTACATTCTTCTTGTTAGTGTGTGACTTACAGTGGATGCCTTTACGTTTTTATAAAGATTGCTGTCGTACATTGTGGTTAACAAAAATCAAGAGGCATTACTATCTTGGTGTTCAAAAAAATATGTTTATTACATATTACTTTTTAAAACTGTTAATACTGTCCATATGTATATAGTGCTGCAAAGCTGTATTGTACAACTCTATAGTGACAATAAAGGCATTCTATTCTAAAAACTGAATCATGGTCCAACGTCAATTTCTTTATATGGAATCAACTGCTCCAAAGCTCAAATTAATTATACAAAATTTAAAACAAACATTTAAAAATCGAATTACCAAAACTTTACAGGCTTTGAATTTTTAGATTTTTCAAACTTTGTATATAGTATAACAAAAACAAAACCTAAAAACTAAAATCCATTGCACCAAAATTACTCACAGAATTTCCACTTGGCTAATTGTGGATCCATCTCTCATTGCATATTAGTCTTCTTTTTGTCTTTGGAAGCAAGGACAGAAGAAAAAGAAGGAGAATGATACTGAAAAACACAAGCTGGGAACTTGATACAGTACATTTATCTTTTCATCAGCTTCATATTGGTAGATTTGAAAAACATGAAATCACCTTTGTAAATGCAACCCCAAGTATATGCATACAATGACACATATTATATCAGTATAGCCCACATAAATTATATATGCATTAATCCACAATAGTATTTTGATATCAAAATCACTTTCTAAGCTTGCAAATATCTACAAATTACATAAACATGTGAGAATACTTCTCTCAGTCCTTTTTTTATTTATCAACACAGTTCAGGACTTTATTCACAACCAATTGTATAATCACAACTAATTAATAAGTGAACAATATTCTGTAAGGCAGCGGTCCCCAACCTTTTTTATGTCCATGGCATAGATTCCAAATTAACCATAGTGGTCTGTCAGTTTATGTACAAAAAATAATGATAAAAAACGATAAAAACTGGAAACAGATTTCACACCTGAGCCTCAACTCTCGCAACCTGGTACTAAACAACTAATGGACTGGTACTCTCCGTGGCCCGGGGGTTGTGGACCACTGTTGTAAGGCACGTACAGTGTACTATAACAATTAATTTCGGCTTTTATAGCTGGATTCTAGTTGATAAAAATCAACTAGTATTTAAACTAACTGAAAGTAACTTTTTCAAAAGAAACTGAAAAATATGCAAATAACCTTTTCTTTGATGCACCAAACTAAAGTTATAAATACATCAATAACTTTACTGACAGCAACTGGGGATTCACAATAAAGGTAATCATAACTAACAGTTTCTATCCACACAGATTATTTTAATCCTCAGACGTTTATCATATTTTAAATACATATTAAATATATTTGTATTGTATAATTATATAAAATATAAATGCAAACGGAAAGTAAAAAATGCATCACTGCAACTATATGGTTTGCTATGTTAGAAAAAATCCCAAGCACAAATAAAACAATCCTACCAATCAAGAAGCTCACCAAATTCTGATTTGATTTGCCAACTCCTCACTCTTTGACTTGATGTGAAGTCTTTTTATATACATGAGTTCACTGCTGAAATTTATTATCTCACATGATAGCTTCATCCAATAGGAAAGGACTACTCCCCTCATTTTTTTTTATTTCACAAGGCTATACTTGTGAAATCAGGTGCCATACATTAGGTTCTATACATTCAAAGATCTGTCATCATTCTGCCATTTGCTTAACAAACATTTGTGTTTTTCAATGACAAAAAAGATATTTTAATTATAATTTTAAACATAAAACTGAAATCCATCTATCCATCTTTCCATTTGCTTCCTCTTATCCTTTTCCAGGTCATGAGGGCCGCTGGAGCCCATCCCAGCTGTCACAGGGGGATAGGCAGGGTACACCCTGGACAGGTCGCCAGTCTGTCTATAAAACTGAAATGCGAGCACAAATATATATAACTGTATCACTAGCAAAGAAACTGTTTCCTGATTTTTCTGAAATTTTCTTGACTTCTAGTAGATTCTACTTTTCTTGTGGATTGTGTAGTTTTGAACTGTTCTGGAAATGAAAAAAAAGTAGGAGTTGTCCAGCTTTACTTGGTGCTGTTGCTGATGTCACTTTGGTCATAGCTCCTCTCGCTAAGTGTGGTGTACATAAGACTGGGCAGTTTTCCAATCACTCTCAATGCTTCTGGGCTCACTTTAATGCACTCCTAGTTGCAACACAAACGTATATGTGCAGTGCACTTGGTTATTGTTGTAATATCATTTGGTGAAATGTTTTTGCTATTGAGACTTTTACACATGAAGGAAAATTTCAGCACTTTTAAAGGCTTGGTTTGTTGGAAAGATTAATAGCATATCTGCTAGTGTCAGGGTATAATACGTTACTGTAATAACATGTCAGATAGTGAAATTAAAAAAAAAATTAATGTATTGTGTGTTTTTCTTAGTTTATGTTATTAATTTACCATGTCTTTAATTAGAATTAGTTTTCTAACTTTGTTTTTTTTTAATTTCATGTGTTATAATGTGCAGTCGGAAATGTTAATATTAGTCTACAATAAACCATAATTGTCTAACTCAGTGGTACGGTCAGATGTTTTTATGCACAAAGCAGACTTTTTTTTGTTGCACTTTTTTTTTTTTAATCAATTAATCTTCATTCAGTTTAACTTCATTGAGTCTTATTACTTGTAACTGTTTTAAACTAAAGGAAAATTTACAATCTCCATGTAGACATATGATCACTTGGAACATCCCTTTTTTGTGCTAGTGGTGAGTCACCAGGAATTTTGTCAACAATGATTTCTAAAGAAAAGGAACCAAAGGGTAGTGGAAGTTGGAAACTGAAAAAGTGAAGAAACTATTATTACCATCCACTTTTTCAGAACTCTTTTCATGCTAGTATTTTTCACTGCCTTCCCCTTTTCTTACCCACTTTCTTTAAAGCTTGCTGAAGGAGTTCATCTGCTGACTTCCCTTTCTCACTTGGCTGCACCCTCTACTAGAAGACATCAAGATTTGCTGGTGCTGCAAATGGCATCTTTTGCCATCCATTAACATGGTAAAAAGTGGCATCATGTTAATTCATGTCAGCTGCGTTCCCCATCTGTTCGCACTTCCCTCGTTGTCCTTCTTTGTATTTATGTCAGCGTCTCCCTCAGTCCTGTATTGCGATCTCCCTCCTGGTTGTGTGTCTCTCCCTGTGTTTCCCCAGGTGTTTAGAGTTCCCGGTTTAGTTTTGTATGGCTTTGCAGCTGAGCAGATAAAGCTGGTTTTGAGTTTAAGTCACATCTCTGCAGTCTGCATTTAGGTCAAACTAAGACTACGTCCACACTAGCCCGGATAGACTTGAAAACAGCGTTTTTGTCTTCGTTCACACTAGCATTTTCATTCGTTTTCACAGAGTTGTGCGTCCACATTGAAATGGCCGAAAGCGCTTACGTTCCAGTCCTGCGCAAAAGCGAGTCAGAATTAAAGAATTTTAAGAAAAGCTACTGACAGCCTAAAAACGATTAACTGATATTTATCTTTTTCAACACTGTGACGGAACAGCTCTGTTTTGAAATGTATGTGTTTTCGAGAGCGTTTTCAAAAGGCTGCATTTTTCCTTGAGGAAAACGGCGTCTCAGTGTGAACAGGAGGCCAAAGCGGAGAGAAAATGATGCGTCTTCAAATGAAAATGCATTAGTGTGGACGTAGTCTAAGTGCTTTATATTTAGCGTGCACACTGACTCACACTGACTCACCAGAAACACTTCCCTTATGCTTTGGAAATCTCTTTTTTCCTATTTCTGTTTTTGGTTTTTCTCTTCCCGTTGTGTTTTGTGTGCTTTTGCAGCGTTTTTCATATTGCTGCACTGTAAAAAATGGCAGTGAATTTGACATAAAAACCATGTAAAATCCCTACAGAAAAGTATAGTAAACTCAAAAACACAATTTTCCTGCTTCAATCACAGTGGACTTCTGTAAACTATTAAATATGATGTTTTTGTTATATTTACAGCATCAATCTGTGATTATAATCAAATTTATTGGTTAAAACTACAAATACTTTGAATAAAAACAGTGAAATACCTCAATACTCATAAGAAAACAATTATGTTAATTTGACATGCAAATATTGTAAAAATTATAGTTTTAGTCAGTTGTTTTTAAAAATACAAGAATTATATGTAAGTCACTTTACAACTGCATGGATATACTGGGCCTACTTTTAACATGATTCATGAAATGATGCAAATTCAGGGATAGGACTCATAAAAATGTTTTCACAGAAGATGTCATTGTGAACCTGAGAGGTTGCCTCTCTATTTATAGGCTATATAAAAATATACAATTAAAAGTGTTTACATTATGTGTGTGTGTGTGTTTTTTTTTAAATCATTCGGGCTATTTACAGCCTATTGTAGAGTAACCTATAAGAAATTATTATTATTTAAATTATTTAAGTAATGCTTCTGTTCAGTCATAATGCTTGTATTCTTTATGTTTCTTTTAATTGGGTGATTTTAACATCCATGTAGATGCTAAAAATGACAGCCTCAACATCGCATTTAATCTGTTACTAGACTCAATTGGCTTCTCTCAAAATGTAAAAGAACCCACCCACCACTTTAATCACACTCTAGATCTTGTTTTAACGTATGGCATAGAAACTGAATATTTAACAGTGTTTCCTGAAAACCCTCTGCTGTCTGATCATTTCCTGATAACATTTACATTTACAATAATTGATTACACAGCAGTGGAGAGTAGACTTTATCAAAGTAGATGTCTTTCTGAAAGTGCTGTAACTAAGTTTAAGAATATAATCCACCCACTGTTATCATCTTCAATGCCCTGTACCAACATAGAGCAGAGCAGCTATCTGAACGCTACTCCAACAGAGGTCGATTATCTTGTTAATAATTTTACCTCCTCACTACGTACGACTCTGGATACTGTAGCTCCTGTGAAAACTAAGGCCTCAAATCCAAAGTCCCTGACTCCGTGGTATAATTCTCAAACACGTAGCCTAAAGCAGATAACTCGTAAGCTGGAGAGGAAATGGCGTGTCACAAATTTAGAGGATCATCATTTAGCCTGGAGAAATAGTTTGCTGCTTTATAAGAAAGCCCTCCGCAAAGCCAGAACATCTTACTATTCGTCACTGATTGAAGAAAATAAGAACAACCCCAGGTTTCTCTTCAGCACTGTAGCCAGGCTGACAAAAAGTCAGAGCTCTACTGAGCCAACCATCCCTTTAACGTTAACTAGTAATGACTTCATGAACTTCTTCACAAATAAAATTTTTATCATTAGAGAAAAAATTACCAATAATCATCCCACAGATGTAATATTATCTACAGCTACTCTTAGTACCATCGATGTTAAGTTAGACTCTTTTTCTCCAATTGATCTTTCTGAGTTAACTTCAATAATTAATTCCTCCAAACCATCAACGTGTCTTTTAGACCCCATTCCTACAAAACTGCTCAAAGAAGTCCTGCCATTAATTAATTCTTCGATCTTAAATATGATCAACCTATCTCTAATAATCGGCTATGTACCACAGGCCTTCAAGCTGGCTGTAGTTAAACCTTTACTTAAAAAGCCATCTCTAGACCCAGCTGTCTTAGCTAATTATAGGCCAATCTCCAACCTTCCTTTCATATCAAAAATCCTTGAAAGAGTAGTTGTCAAACAGCTAACAGATCATCTGCAGAGGAATGGCTTATTTGAAGAGTTTCAGTCAGGTTTCAGAGCTCATCACAGCACAGAAACAGCTTTAGTGAAGGTTACAAATGATCTTCTTATGGCCTCTGACAGTGGACTCATCTCTGTGCTTGTCCTGCTAGACCTTAGTGCTGCGTTTGATACTGTTGACCATAATATCCTATTAGAACATGCTGTAGGTTTTACAGGTACTGCACTGCAGTGGTTTGTATCATATCTATCTAATAGACTGCAATTTGTACATGTAAATGGAGAGTCCTCTTCACCCACTAAGGTCAATTATGGAGTTCCACAGGGTTCAGTGCTAGGACCAATTCTATTTACATTATACATGCTTCCCCTAGGCAGCATCATTAGAAGACATAGCATAAATTTTCACTGCTATGCAGATGACACGCAGCTCTATCTATCCATGAAGCCAGGTAACACACACCAATTAGTTAAACTGCAGGAATGTCTTAAAGACATAAAGACCTGGATGGCCGCTAACTTTCTGCTTCATAATTCAGATAAAACTGAGGTTATTGTACTCGGCCCTGAAAATCTTAGAAATATGGTATCTAACCAGATTCTTACTCTGGATGGAATTACCTTGGCCTCCAGTAATGCTGTGAGGAACCTTGGAGTCATTTTTGACCAGGACATGTCCTTCAACACACATATTAAACAAATATGTAAGACTGCTTTCTTCCATTTGCGCAACATCTCTAAAATTAGAAATATATTGTCTTAGAGTGATCCTGAAAAACTAGTTCATGCATTTATTACTTCCAGGCTGGACTACTGCAATTCACTATTATCAGGATGTCCTAAAAACTCTCTGAAAAGTCTTCAGCTAATCCAAAATGCTGCAGCAAGAGTACTGACAGGGACTAGAAAGAGAGAGCATATTTCTCCTTTTTTGGCTTCCCTTCATTGGCTTCCTGTTAAATCCAGAATTGAATTCAAAATCCTGCTCCTCACATACAAGGTCTTAAATAATCAGGCCCCATCTTATCTTAATGACCTTGTAGTACCATATCACCCAATTAGAGCACTTCGCTCTTGCACTGCAGGCCTACTTGTTGTTCCTAGAGTATTTAAAAGTAGAATGGGAGGCAGAGCCTTCAGTTTTCAGGCCCCTCTTCTGTGGAACCAGCTTCCAGTTTGGATTCCGGAGACAGACACTATCTCTACTTTCAAGATTAGGCTTAAAACTTTCCTTTTTGCCAAAGCATATAGTTAGGGCTGGACCAGGTGACCCTGAATCCTCCCTTAGTTGTGCTGCAATAGACGTAGGCTGCCAGGGATTCCCATGATGCATTGAGTTTTTCCCTTCCAGTCACCTTTCTCACTCACTATGTGTTAATAGACCTCTCTGCATCGGATCATATCTGTTATTAATCTCTGTCTCTCTTCCACAGCATGTCTTTATCCTGTTTTTCTTCTTTCACCCCAACCGGTCGCAGCAGATGGCCGCCCCTCCCTGAGCCTGGTTCTGCCGGAGGTTTCTTCCTGTTAAAAGGGAGTTTTTCCTTCCCACTGTCGCCAAAGTGCTTGCTCATAGGGGGTCATATGATTGTTGGGTTTTTCTCTGTATTTATTATTGTGCTATCTACTGTACAATATAAAGCGCCTTGATGCGACTTTTGTTGTGATTTGGCGCTATATAAATAAAATTGAATTAAATTGAATTGAATTGAAAAACGGCAATAAATATGGGGAGAGTTGGAGAGCTCACTTGTCACACTGGCTGTACAGGCTCGGGCGGGGATTCCCGGGATGTGGAAGAAACGCTGAGATCGATCTCCGTAGGAATCCTGGAAATGCTGCTTCACAAACAGGTGACAGGTAAGCGGGTGATGGATCCGGCTGAGGATACAGGACAACAGGTAAGCAAACAAAATCCAAGACATAGGTTGGCCGTAATGCACACTGCTGAGAATTAACAGACAAGTTACCACTCGGGGAGGTAGCAATACTCCGACACCAGACGTCTGTTGCGCTGCTCCTAAATAACACTCCATCAAATGACGTCTGATGTACCGCCGGTGTGTCAGCATCCCGTGACACACCGCCCCGCCTACCTGTGCTGAAAACAGAAGCAGACCCCGTGACACCACACCAGAGAAACCCCACCAACTCCTAATACCAATGGCTGGAGGGTCCCATCTTTCAGTCTTGTTTTGCTTACTCCTGGCTCTTTTAAGGGCGCTAATCAATTTAGCTCACCTTTCTGCATCTTTGGGAATACGGTAAAACGACGCACCTTTCTTTTTTCCTCGTCAATTTGTACAACCTGGGGCGCAACAGTTATCAACCATGGTTAGCCTCCTACACCAGTCAGCCGATTGCTGCCAAAATGGGGGGGGGGGGGGGGGGGGGTAACCTGTGTGACGCCATCTCCTGGAGCTCTGGGAGACACTTAAAAAAGTGGAGGATTTTGGTTTTGTGAGGAAAGATGAGAGGTAAATCGATCATCAGCATTATATGAATCATGATAAAACATGCCTACCCCATGTTTTGGGTTCCTGCAACTGGTCTGTTGGGTTATTGTCTCCCCAGAAACACTTCCGTTGTGTTTTTTCCTATTTGTGTTTTTGTTTTTCCTATTTGCGTTTTCTTTTTTCCTATTTCTGTTGTGTTTTGTGTGCTTTTGCAGTGTTTTTCTTATTGCCCTTGTTTTCTTAAGTTTCTTAACTGTACAACTGGCCTTATGCACTATCCCACCTACACGCATGAAACTGTGGGGCCATTGTAATGGGAGATGTTGAATAGATAGTGAGACGTCTTCTGCTTATCAAGGGACGTAAATCTCTAAATGAGATTCCTAGTCCATGGTTCATGGTAATCGTTTGTAGTTTTGTGGCTCCCATAGTGCTGTTCAATGTGCATCACAGTATTATTCTTGTTCATAGCATACCATAAAATTATTGAGTTATTCCAGTAGTGTAGTTCAAGTAACCAGGGCTTCATAGTCTTATCGTAGTACATGGTATATCATAGGATTATTTGTGTTGTGGTTCATAGTTTGCCTTTTTTCCTTGCTCTTAGTTCATAGTTCTACTCAGTAAGTAATTCTTGCATTTGTTAATTTATTTACCAATTTATTTGCACCTCGCTCTCTGTAATAAAAGTTGGTTGTGCACCCATTCTCCGTGCCTCCGAGTGTTGTCTGCTCCCGAGTCTGTTCACCCCATCTTGGCTGCCTGGCCATGACAAATAGAAATTATCTAAAAGTATCTAATTAAATTGCTATGTAGATATACAGAAAAAACCCACTGTGTGTTGGAACAGGACTCTACCGCAAAGAGAGTGAACACACAGGCCTGCTGGGTTTCATTTTGGACTCTGTTTTAGACTCATGGCCAGCCTCCTGAGCATTTTGGGTTTTGACGCTGTTTTTGTTTTGTTTTGTACTTGGTAGTTTCTCGTCTTGTGTTAGTGTATTTTGTTTCCTCCCAGTCTCATGTGTAATTAGTCCCAGCTGTTTCCCCATTCTGGTCTTCAGTCCCCTGTTGATCTCTTGTACTTATTGTTTAGTTTGTCCTCCACTCAGTGTCATGTTCTGCCTTATCCCTCGCTGTGCGTTCTGCCCACCCAGTTAGTTAATGTGTTTTTTTCTAGACCATCCTCAAAAGGGAGGTCTGGGCTTCTCTTCTGAGGCTGCTGCCACCACGACCCACCTTCAGTAATTGGAGGAAAATGGACAGATGAATGGATAAACATTATCAAGAAAGAATGATGCATTAGTAGATATTAAATCACAATGTTAACACGGAAAAAGGTTTACAATTTATTTGTGCCATTTCAACATTTTCTTTTTGTCTTCTGAAGGCTGATTTCAGGCTGGGCATAATTGAAGAACCATACAAAATGTTTAAGTTGTTTTGCACAGTTTCAGGAGACTTTAGCATGTAAAACACTTTGTAGCATTTTTACACTAAAATTCACTGTTTGTCATTTTTTTTAAAAAATATGTAAGAGATATTGTATAAGAATATAACCAAAACCTATATTCAGATATTCAGATATCATTATTGTTTTCTAATAATTAGATAAATGTAAATTTCATTTTCATTTGAAAGATGCCACAAATTAACTTTTGACACTCCACAAATCTGCAACATGAACAAGAGATGGAGCAGAATCAGGCAGATTTTTCAGCTCATGACTGACGAGCAAAGCACCTTTTACTCATCATGACTGACACCCTTGGAGCAATTGATCCACTGAAATATTAGTTTCTCTGAAAACCAGCATCAGATGACCACATTCATTGTTGTCACTTATCCAGCCTCTCAGAGAAATCTTCATAGCTTCTTGGTTGCCTCCATAAAAAGTCAAAATAACTTTCTCAAATAAAATCTGGCAGTCAAATGCCAGCTTTGACTTGGATGCTAAATACAAGACATCTGTGGCGTTGTCTGTTGCACAGTTGTCTATGGTGACTGAGCCGTTGCTGAAAGTGAACATGTAAATATCATTTCCATCACCTCCAACCAGATAATCTCCACCAGTGGACACCAAGATGTCGTTACCATCTGAGCCTTTGAGAAGAGAACTTTCATAACCAGACACTAAGATGTCTGAATAGATAGTACCGATCACAGTTTCCACATCCTTCAAAACGTCGCCCTGAGCGTCAGCACAGTGGCCTTGGCCTGTCAGCAGGTTAACATAAACTCCTTCATGCTTCTCATGATCACCCCGATAGAGAACTGAGTCTCTGCCTGGACCTCCGTCCACCAGATCAGCTCCTGGTCCAGGAAGGAAGACGTCCAGGCCAGAGTTTCCCATCAGTGTGTCATTTCCATCTTCACCAAAAAGAGTGTCGTCACCTCTCCCACCAATCAGAATGTCAGCTCCATGTCCTCCTACCAACGTGTCATCTCCATCACCTCCATCCAAGGCATCATCCTTCCACCCACCAATTACAGCGTTGTCTCGGTTGTTGCCTATTATAACATTAGACTGGGAGGGACAGCCTTGCACTGTGTGAACTTCTGACAGATTTCTCTGAGAGCTGAGGTCCAAATGACAGTCCGCCTGAAACTGTCTGAGAGTCACTTTGAAAGCTTCTACCTGATAGAAAGAGTCACCTGCAGATGAGTTCAGAGATTTGAGTTTGAAATGGACCCCATCAGAGCTCTGAAATTCTAGATGCTGATGTTTTTCACCATTACTGTAGCTGAGCAGACTGAATTCTGATCTTTCCTCTTTTGTCAAGATTGTAACATCAATATCCTCTGTTGATGAGTCCAGTATAATTCGACTTCCATCAAGGAAATCCATATCTACCAGCACAGTGTCAGATTTCTGATCTTTTGCAAAGTTATCAATGACGATGTTTTTCCTATATCCGTGTTTGATTATGTAAGTGTCTTTCCCTTCCCCTCCTATCATCAGTGCCCCCCCGGTGTATGGATCTAGTAAATTCTCATTGCTGTTTCCAACCATGATGTCAAAACCTGAGGAGCCGTACATTTCTTTCACTGATTCAACATCATTCATAATCATCACTTTTCCTTGGAAAACACAAAATTTGTATATGTCTGAATGTGTGCTTCTCTGAGTGTAGCAAGGCAGATTTTTACTATCAGTTTGTATGTTGTATAAATATGACCTTCGCTGAAGTAGTTCAAGACTCTGGTTTCTGTAATCAATGGTTAAAGGTAGCATTAAATCCCGCCCACAGCTGCTGATGCTGGGCTTCAGTCCAGCTGTTATTCCATTACTGGTCTTGATCTGCAGGTGCTGGTAATTCTTTGATTTAAACCAGTTCTGTAAAATAACAGTTCTTCTGCCCTGTACCTGAATGATGATGCTCTGACCTTCACATCTACATGTTATATGCTGATATTGTTCTTTAAGGAAGAGCAGGTCCAAGGCTAGATCTGGTGATAGATTGTTGATGGTTTTCACGCCTTGACCTGGTGTGATGACGTACCAGTCCTCTCCTCCTCTCCCCTCAATGGAATCTTCTCCTAATCCAGGGACAACAACATTGTGTTCTTTGTTTCCTTTGATGACATCATTATAGTTTGACCCACGGACCTCTGTCACGCTCTCCAAAGCCTCATCCTTCTCAAGGTCCACCTCCAGAGGAGATGGGGAGCTGCTGTAGTCAATGCTGAGGCTCTTTATACATTTGGTGAAGGTGTTCCTCTGCAGGCAGTCAGCCTTGTTATCTGACACTGTGAAGGTGATGAGATCCTTTGTGATGAACAGTAAATGTCTGTGTGCTGATGATCTGAACCAGTTCACTACAGAAACATGAAATGCTGTGCTGTCATGGTGAGCCTCCAGATGAACATCATCACCTTCTACCCTGACTCCAAATGTATGAAGATTTGCTTCTATGATGGCCAGGTCAGTTTTCTCGTCTCTGGAGTAATTTTCAATCAGCACTGAGGAACGTTTTCTGCCTTTCACCATGTAAATGTCTTCTCCTTCAGCACCAATCAGACGATCTTGCCCTCCTCCCCCATCTATCAGGTTACTTTCTCCATTTCCAATGAGTTTATCATCATACTGAGACCCAAAGATCTTTGTAACTGTGCGTAAAAGTGGCTGTGATGCATCAACAACTTCACCGTGTGTCTCGAACATCTTGTTAATTGCTCTGGCCACCAGCTGAACTGAAGAAACCACCCTGGAGGAAATTTCAAATAAGACTCCGTCTCCTGACATCATGTTCATGTGACGATAATCTTCTCCTAAAAACCAGTTTTGTATTCTTACAGTATGACTGCCCTCATACATCAGCACAACATCGTTTCCTGATTTAGACACAGAAATCTGGCTGTAGTTGACACTGAAATGAAGAGTGTCCTGTGCTCTGGAGGGATCGTAGTTGTTAATGATCGTTTTCCCTCCATTTTCAGGGATGATGAAAGTGTCTTTTCCTCCTGAGCCTTCAACATAACTTTTCTGTGGACCGAGGAAAAATGTGTCATCTCCTGGTTCCCCATAAAGTCTGTAATAGTAACTCAACATGACTTCAATCATGTGTTCGTCCTGTTGTTTCTGAACTGCAAAAAATCGATTAGACTCTCTGTTTCCCCTGTATGTCCCGTATCTTGAAGAGGTAAGATTTTTATAACCTGAAACCACTGTCACAGATCCAGCTGGTATGAACATGAGTATTTTTTTTTCATATGTTGTGTGCTCTAATCCACGTGACTCTCCCAGACCAAGAATTATATCTTTGCTTCCATCGGTGTTAATATTCCAGCATTGTCTTCTTAGACTCTCATCATGAGAAACAAAATAGTCCATGCAGAGCTCAGACTCACCCTCATCAGTGAGGCAGAAGTTAATACCTCCTCCATTCCAGGAGGAGGCGCCAGCAGTAAAATCAATGGCTGTCATTCCATCCTGTTGCTTTGTGACTTTATAATATTGGTGATAATCTGAGATCTGTGCAACAAGTCTTCGTCCCTCCTCAATTTCATCATAATGCCAGTCATAAAACACACTAGCCACATGTATAGCAAAGTGCATAATCCCTTTCTCAAAGCCAACAAAACCAGCTGCTATTTTTTCTAAAACTCCAGCGTCCGCTGGGAGGCTGTTCAGTTCATTCTGGATACTCATATAAACATCATCATTGGCCATCCGCACAACTGATAGAGCCAGATTTAGAGGTGCAATGATAGGTGCCAGTTCAGGCTGAGCAAGCTCAAGAACATCTAACTCAATCATGCTAAAATCTAACACAGCATCAGTGTATCCCAGAGCATCTCTTCTCTCCAAATCTTGTTCCAGATTGTAGATCCCAAATCCAATTCCCACTATTGGTATAACTGCCATAGTGGCCTTCGCAGGGCTCCTCATGATCGTTGTTGCAGCTTTTGCGATTCTTGACTCTGAGGTCAGAGCTTTGCTTGCAATAGCAGATGTTGTCATAGCCGTCACTCCATGAACTGTCTGCAAAGACCCCGTCACACCATCTTTGATGTTTCCCTCCTCAAAGGCACGAGCAGCTCCTTTCAGTCCCAGCATGAGACCCATAGTTCCAACAGTAGTTCCAGTCCTCTCTACATACTTGTTGACCTGATGATAGGATCCTGAACTGTGCTGCTCCATCTCATGCACTGATGTCTCAATGTTTTTCCACACCTTTTCACTGTAATGTTGACTCTCTGGAGATAAATTAACCCTGAACTCCATGGGCTCAGCATCAGCTCTCTCTGACAAGAGCTTACATACAAGCTGTCCACTTTCTATTTGGGCCGTTCCCTCCTGAAGGTGCAGTCCTGCCAGAGTTTCACCATATTTGTCCTTTAGTGCAGCATGGACTTCTTTAGCCAATGATGCAGATGCTCTAGAGAAATAGGATTCATGTTTGAAGGTATTTTCTAATTCTGAGGCTGAATTCAGGTCTCGCATTGTGACGTAGTCATCATCGTATCCTCCCAGTGTTCCAGATGTGGAAGGTTTCCTAAAATCTCCAGATGTTTCTACAATACTGGGAGATTGCTCAATTTTTTTTTTGTAATTTTGGTAATCGGCTAAGAAGGACTTTTCTGTGTTTGAGTTTTTTCCAAATATGTTGTACCCTGTTGCTATTTGATCAATTTTTTCATGTACAATAAAATCATCATTCCACTTATCAAAAAGGTTATATTCCAATTGTAAGAACTCTTCTTTTGAGTCAGTGAATCCCCGTTTTTCTGGGTCAACCCAGCTTCCTCCTCTTGCCATTGAATGCTCTTCAAATAAAAAATTTAAGCCGTGTTTACTTTTCTCATGCTTTTGACTGAAAGCCATATCCAAGGCCATAAGAGTCAAAGGGAATGTTCGGAAATTCCTGGCAGATTCAGATATAACTGATGCAGTGAAATATGTGGTGAACCAGGACTCAGTTGATAGTTTTTGGTCTTCCAGTCTTCCTCGAAAAACATCTGTGTACTGTCCACGAAAAATATTTCTCACATATTGAGCATACAATTGTTTTTGTTGTGTTTTACGGACATTATTCATGTCAACTTTTATAATGTTGCCTTGTATGTCTTGGTAACTTTGGTGTTGCACCTGTGCACTAATAATCCTCTTAATTCCATCAATTATGTTGTTGTCTCTTTGATTGTTGTCAAGCCTTTTTCCAACTGGGTACACGTAGAGATTTTTAGGGTTAACTTCCTTTATCCAGTCATTGATCCTAAGATATGTTGTCCTTGTTTCTCCATTCTTTGCAAAGTGATGAATTATATTTTTAATGTCTTCTCCTGTGTTAATCTGATAACATTCATTAAGGACTTGTCTTTTTTCACGTTCATCATCTATCCACCTTATAGTCGCTCTAGTTTTCCCATTTTCAGTCGTTTCTTCTCTTTTCCCTATTAAATATTCTCTTATTTGATTTGCGTCATTGACATTGATTGTCGCTGGTACTGGTTGATCTGAGTGAAAGATTCCCCAAGACAGAGCCTGAAGTTCATCAATGGCAGATTTAATCTTGGTAACTTCATTTTGGTCAATGTTCTTAAAAATATCTGGGTTAACAAATCTCTTTGGTTCATCTGGCCAGCTGTCTTCTTTTTTGACACTTTGTTCTGGTTTTTTGATGCCCTTCTTTTTTTTGAGACCCAGAAAGTTTCTTTCATTGGTAAAAACAGCCTCTCCTTTACTTCCAGGCTCATTTCTCATTATTACATCTCCGTTTCTATCAAGTATTGCCACCACTTTCTTGCTGTTGTCTTCATGTCTCCATTGCAGCCCCTCTGGAGAGAGTTCTTGAGTGATTTTCTTTCCTGTGTGTGTGACTTGGATGAGAGCGTCCCTCACATGAAGCTCTGTCTTGATGCAATTTTCATGGAGATCCCTCAGCAGAGTTTCCATGAATGATCGGTCTGATCCGACCTCACAGGCCACCACACTCGTTGTTTTGATTTTATCACTGCCTCTGTTTGTCCTTTCAATGATTTTTGCCACATCTCCAGAACTGTATCCTGACAGTCTCATTTCTCCTGAGTTGTCTCTTTGACCATGGCCTACCAGCACCAGTCTGCTGTCCTCTGACAGAGACACTGGTTCACCATGGATACGTTTGGGTCTTTGGTTTTCATCAAGGACATAGACAGAACTAACTTTTGGATGTTTCTCATATAAATATTTAGCAGCTTTTATGACCACAGGGTCATTTTCCATCATTACGATCTGCTGGTGGTCATACTGTGTGCTGTGATCAGTTGGTCTTTGTGGGATTTTGAAGCTGTAAACTGAGTCAGGTCGATCCATTACCTGGTAAATCTGCTGATTGTTTTGGTTGGTTTCTAAGACTGTTTGGATGCCGCGGAGCATAAAAACCCGAATGAAGCTCTGTTGGAACTGTGTGGTTGTGTTTCCATCAAGAGAGAAAACTGGAGCCGCTTCCAGAGATGGTTTCAGCATCAACTTTGCAAGTGAAGATCCATCAAGTCCAGACACAGTTTGTCCATCTTCTGAAACACTTCCAAATATTTTCACTACAGTGTAGCTGTCTGCTGTTGGTACACAGGAGTCGTTGAACAGGCAGTCCTTGGTGACTTTCACGGAGTAATGAGGATCCATGCTGTATTCCTGCTGGACTCTGTCACTGGTTGTTTTTTCTGTGTCGGTCATGATCAGAAGTTTTTGGTTGTAGCTGTGTGAGATCTCTGAAGCACCCAGCAGCCAGTCTTGTATCTTCTGTTTGTCGATATGTGCCAAGAAGGTGGTAAAGTCCTGAAAAATGAAGCAAAGAGTTAAATCATGTAGACATCAGAGGGATTCAATTCAATTTTATTTATATAACCTGAAATCACAAGAACAGTAAGGTAAAGGTAAGGACCCTATAATAACATAAAGAAAAAAAAAGAGAAAGAAATCAGCTGGGCAGGTGCACTAATGACATGGTGTCTATTTATTCTGCAGTGAGCAGCGGCAGAGGGAGACGTGTCTGGCTGACAGGCATCGTGGACGGGAAAAGCTGTCATTGAAACTGTCTATGCATGAGCATAATAATTAAAAACCACAAGTGTGCTGTTGATCACAGAACGGATGTTGTGTTTATTGGGGTACACAAACTCCTTATGAGCAAGCGCTTTGATGACAATGAGCATGAAAAACTCCCTTTTTACAGGAAGAAATCTCCATCAGAACCAGGGTCAGGAAAGGGCGTGTCATGGTCTGGGTGAGTCACCCAGTAATTTTCCACAGTGCCTGCTCTCAGGCACTAACAGGTTTAGCAGACAACCAGCATTTGCCAGATTGTTTGCTAAACCTGTTAGTTCGTGGCCTCATGTATCTTGTGTTAATCATACTCTTAGTACCTACCTCGGCTCTCTTGTTTTCTCAGTTGTTCCTTGGAACGCCTTGTAATAACCTCACTCACATGGATGCCTCATTTCCTTTGCTCCTCTACAGCTGATAATATCTCATTGTACTCTCTCAAGTCTCACCTTCTTACCTCCCTGCCTCACTGTTTGAAATCACAGGTGAGTTCTTCACTGCTGATAACTCACCCAGGCCTTTGCACCCACACTTTCCCCTCCTGCATTACTCCATTTGCAAACAAGTAAGGCATTCAGACTGTTACCTTGAAGGTGTTAGCGTTCAATGTTGAGAGAGGAATCCATAAATAACCACAGATCCGGTCCAGTGTGCAATTAGACGACATTTTAATGAACACATGTGTGAGTCCAACAACCCAATCAGTATTGAACTGCTTTACCATATTCAAACAACGGTTTTATAGGGTTAAGATAGTACAGCCCCCTTTTCTGTTGCTAGGCAGATTTAAACAAAGCATACGTCACTCCAAAACCACAATGACTCTTAACATAGTCTAAAATAGAACATCTTCTTCGGGTCAACGGCAGGTGCTTCCTGTCAGCCCGCCTTCGCTGTCGCTTATCTCCTGGGACATCTGGTGCACTTCCTGTAACAGACTACCACGTACACCTCGACTTTGCAGTTATAAACTCTTACCTACTAAATGAGTCTGTGTGTGTGTGCACGTGCGGGGGCGCGTGCGTGCTGTGTACTGCGTACGTGTCGTGACCTCTCTATTTGTGTCTGTATGTGTGTGTATGTCTCGTCTGTCTGTGCGTGCACAGAGTGTGCATCTGCTCTCTGAACAGTTTCACTTCTGCAAAAGCATGGCTTGCAGACCTATTTCCTGTCAGCCTGCAGTCAGCTTCTCACCCACTGAAGACTTCAGTATAAGAATACAAAAACATTCAAAAACCTTTAAATTATAAATTCAACTCCACAATTTGAAGTGGTTATAACAACCTGTAATAAAGACTAATATAATACCCATATATTTGAACATCTGAATGCCTCTGAATGCAACATCAATATTAACATGAAATGGTAATGATGATTATAAAAATAGCAGCAAATAATAGCTTTCTCTTCCTGACACTCCCTCTCTTGTGGTGGCCCTCGAAGAGGGTCACCACACACTTATAATGTTACTCTGACCCTCTCTAGAAATGCCAGCTCCCCCTAAGAACACTCCATGGGTCAAGTCAGGTTCTTCCTTGGTCCCTCTCTTGTTCTCTTTATTCAAACCTGATTCAACCTAATATTACTCAAAACATGAACCTAATTTCGTATTTGGTTTTTGACATTTATTTTTATATCTTAATCAACCGTACTCAGCATTTGTAAAACTCTTAAAAGCACTGCCTTTAAGAGGATCAAAGGAAGCACGTCTCTGCATGTGCTTCCTCTTGCTCCTTATCTGATCATCAACATCCTGTGCACAAAACTGTCACTGCTGCAAGGGCCTACCTCTCATCTAAAGTCACCTATCACAAGAAAATGTATCAAGAAAATCATTAAAAAACAACCACTTTAATCACTAAGTGTAAGCACATAGTTAATTGCTCCTAAATAAATTTCACCATAGCTAAAAGCTGAACTCTACCTGTATTTTAGAACTCACATTTCCTGTGTTATACCCTGTGTTAATATGACATTTTATTTCATTTTGCTGCTCTTAATGTAATGATACACTCTAATTTATACTTTATCAGACTTAACCAAAATATATAAGCTTTCTCCCTTTGCTTCTGTTTTAAACAACAACTTGGTCACTTCAACAAGCATTTGTTATTCTGTAACTGCATTTTATATAATGAGACTAATTTAGAGCTGCATGTGTTATCTCAATATTTTACATGTCACACAGTTTAGTTACAAGCAAACTCCTATTCAGTTCCTCTTGTCTGTCACTTGTTACAGGGCCAGCTAGAATTCAGTTAAAAGCTAAAGGAATTTCAGGCCTTTTGCCTGGAATCGATACTGTCATATGTGTTGCTGAACTCTATATGTCTGTAAGCGTGCGCAGCCTTCAATGCTCTGTCATCTTGCACAATAAATTGTGCAAGCAAGCAACATTTCTTTAATAAGCACAAAATGCAATGTGTATGAAATCATTCCTGTGTATGTAATCTTCAATACTATTCATTTGGGTCCGTAACACTTTTAACATCCTCATAAAAAGCTCTCCTCTACCCTAGAAATAAATCTATTTACTATCTGTTTCTAAAGCCTACATTATAACAACTTATTCTAAAAGTCAAAAAGAAATCACACATTTTCTACTCATAAAATCTTCACTATTTTTCCCCCAAGCATATCCTTTATTCCCACAGTTTCCCTTTAAGTTTTATATACCACTTCTTATTAACACCAGCAATTTATCTTCTAAACCGAATTCAGATCATTTTACTCCTTTCTTTAAAAATAACATTCTCTGCCCCAGTTTTACCATATCTAAATTATCAAACAACCCCAATAGTTATAAAATCATACTAAAACCCATTTTAAATTAAACAAATTAAACCTTAAATCCCTCTCTTTTTTGACACATCTCATGTGGCAAAAAACTCAACATGCTTCACCCAAGCTTAACAAATTAAACGGGAAAAAGGTTAGTCATATCATATCATTTCTCAGAACACTTCAGCCATCCTCCTCTCAGGTATTTCGCTCCAGCCCTGAAAACCTGTGTTTAAGGAACAAAATTAATTTAATCATCCTGTCAAATCTTCTCAAACTCCTGCTCCATCGAACTCTGGATCCTTGGAATTTCCTGAAAACAAAACCTGTACTTTACATTTCATACTCTCCCTTTATGATCCAGTCTGTGTCATGACAAAATAAACTTAAACAGAACAGTTATTAATCATGAGTTACCCCAGTTAATGGTAACTTGAATTTCATCAAACAATGTTTCCCTTTTAGCATTTAGCATTCTCCCAACAATATAATGTAATCCCCTAATCTAACCCCAGTAAATAATTTTCTCAAAGCAAACATCAGCATCCCCAGATTTAAGTCTCCCACTTGTCCTGCTTATGGCAAAACCAAAACAAAGCATCCCCTTTCTTTTCCTCACATGGTAAATTTGTCCACATTTATTCATTCCCACCTTAGTCCAGTCACTCACATTCACTCACATGCATTCACACATGATATTTTTTGCTGATCTGCAGCCTTCTGCGCACGTCATCAGATGCTCCACATCAGCAAAATGAGCTCAATCATTTGTTTTATTTCGTTTTCCTTTTTAGGAAAATAATTCTCTATACTTTTGACTGGATTGACTCGCTGCAATCCTTGTAGACAGAGACTCGCCGCCGATCAGGTCTCCTCCTCAGCCAATTATAATCCATAAAGCCCACCTGATTTTCGTACTTGGTAATTTTGTCAGCACCGTCCGTTAACTCTCTTCCAGGCCTGCTTAGAACAAAAATGAAAAAAGAGAGCTGATTATTAGCTCATCAAAGTACAAAACAAAATCACCTGACAGGTTTTTCCTGAGTGCACTTACTACAAAATTTCTCGGGCCCCTCTCATATGGAGGACCACAAGAGCCACGCGCATCGAAATAAAAAATTCTGTGCTTAATTTTAATAAACTGCATTTCAAAATCCTTTTTCGAATTCCACTTTAATAAAAACATTTTCGAATTGCACTTTAATAAACTGCATTTCAAAAAACATTTTCGAATTCCACTTTAATAAACTGCATTTCAAAAAACATTTTCGAATTCCACTTTAATAAACTGCATTTCAAAAACCTTTTTCGAATTCCACTTTAATAAAAACATTTTCGAATTGCACTTTAATAAACTGCATTTCAAAAAACATTTTCAAATTCCACTTTAATAAACTGCATTTCAAAAAACATTTTCGAATTGCACTTTAATAAACTGCATTTCAAAAACCTTTTTTGAATTGCACTTTAATAAACTGCATTTCAAAAACCTTTTTCGAATTCCACTTTAATAAAAACATTTTCGAATTGCACTTTAATAAACTGCATTTCAAAAACCTTTTTCGAATTCCACTTTAATAAACTGCATTTCAAAAACCTTTTTCGAATTGCACTTTAATAAACTGCATTTCAAAATCCATTTCCCTTTCCTGTTCGCTCAGGGATTAACATGTGGATTAGCAGTTGGATTAACAACTTCATTTTAAAAATCCTGCTGCTATTCAAATTAGCCACACCGTGGGATGTAAGGAGCTCTCTGATTGGCTGGTCAGACACAGGCTGTCTGCCAGCCTGGATTTTTCTAGCTCATAGCTTCGCCCTGCTACGAAGCGTGTGCGCTTGTACAAAGGCCGTTCAGCCTCGGGATTTACACTCGGCTCGACACGGATATGTGAAGAATGAAGGGAGCCTGCAGCGAAACGGAGAGCTAACCTCTGACTGAGTGCCCGTTTACTCAGTCTGACCACCTGTTGAAGGTAATGTGCTAACATGGCTAACGCTAGCATCACCCCACGTAGCCCCGTTATTTTAAGGTCATTTTAGCTTATGAAAATTTTACGTCGCAGGTGTACGAGCTAGCTACGTGTTTTGTAAGCTGCTGTGCTCTTCACAAATAAAGCTGGAAGCAGCTCAGACTGTTAGAACCAGCACTGAGGCCTGTTACATTTATACAGTGTTAGAGCAATGGCTGCAACCTACAGCCTTTAAACTAGCGATTAAAATGCTGACAGTAAACTCGTCAGTCCAGGTGTTACCACATTACTTTGTGATACTTAGAGTTAAAACAACTGAGACAGGCTGATTAAAATAACAGCTGTCAGTTCTCTCATTCCTTATATCAAGACTGGAGATCACACTACTGATTTCAGTTCATTTAATATGTGAGTGCACAGATTCATTCTCAGCTAGACATAAATGATGATCAAAGGTTGTATATATGATGAATTCATCAAATCCCAGCCTCTAACACAGTGCGCTGAATCTTAGCTTTGAATGTCCAGTATATTCTAATCAGTGCAATTTAAGCATTCACTGAACCTACAATATCTACACCTGTGTGGCAAATATGTGGTAAAGATACAGATAATGAAGTTTAATTATTAATACAATATACATCATGAGAAACGAAAGCTGAAATTGATTCAGTTTAGTACTTTTCTCTGTATGTTCTGTGATTATAAAGGCCTTAAATTCTGTGATATATACTGTAAATGATTTTCACAGAGGTCTTAAAGTACTTAAATCACTGCTGATAGTCTGGTTGTTTATATTTTCATGTTTTTGTGTCTGTAGGGCTGTTTGATGACGATTTGGACTCCTCTGGGTGATGAGGACACACCCACATCTGTTCCATACTGCAGCCATGGATGGTGTTACAGCTCTGAGTCAGCTTTGGGCCATCAGATGCACACACTGGAAAACCAGCGCCTGTACTTCATGCAGGAGAGATGACCTCAGTGATGTAGGTTCATAAGCAAGTTCAAACATTTCTGGCCTCTTATCACTTAGATTTCTTAATCTTAAAAGTGAATGCATTTAAAGCAGGAACTGCACACCTAGCCATCAGAAGTTTGGCAGCATGAGTACTGTAAAGTTTTGTAGGGCCCTTGTTAAAAATTCCACAAGCACCACACCACATTTGTCATATACAGTTCCATTTTGTACAGTACATTGTTGAAATTATAAACTATATATTCTAGTTATCCACTTGTCAGTAATTTTTGAGTAAATGGATGTCACTGATAAATCAGTGGTGATTCACCTGCAAATGTTTTTAACAAACTTTGTTTTTTGTAGAATTCATCAGCAGCTGTGAAGAGATGTATTTGAATATCTTCTGGTTCCACTTTTCTTAACCTGGAAGCTGAGGATGGCTAATTCCTGACAAGGACACACACCTCAGCGCTTATCATGGGTGTTACATCCTCTGCGCAGCAATTCCAGAGAAAACGAGAGAGCAACGACCACACATTAAGACCAGACAGAAATCTGTCACTTTCTGGCAGCTGTGAAAACTTCCAATAAGAAAGTTTCTTAGAACAATGCTGGGTCATGTGTGATGTGTCATTATATGAGGATATTACATTTTAACTTAATTCTGCTCAATTAAGTGTTTTGTTCGTTGATCCAATATGGCAGCTTTTTATTGTGCTCCAAGTTAAAACTCATTGTCCTCATGAGCACAGCATCTAACAACTCTCCTTAAAAAAGTCGATTGACTTTAACTGGACACAATGGTTTCCAGTGGGAGATACATTCATCACTCATCCGTGACACTGGAGAAGTCACCTGAGTGAGTGATAAAGCAATTTTCCATGGAAAATCCAGAGGAACTAAACTTTGTTGTTGTTTCTTTGGGCTCAATTTCAGCTCTAGCAGCATCTCTCAGAAGAAAACCGTTTTGCAAATAATCAGATAAAAAGATTGTTGAACTAGGTGGTATTCTCTGGAGTTTAAGACCAAAACTGAACTCAAACAGTGAATTGACATTAGACTGGAATTCATAAGATGAATAGAAATACTGCTGAAGCTGAATGATTCATTCATGTATATATATGACTTTTTTTCCCCCCAATTCACCAGGTCTGTAAAGTTCAGTATGACTGTGGTACATGATACAAAAGAATAAATACAGAAGAATAAAAACTTTATGTGAATAACTTTACTCTTCTTAAAAATAACTCATAAAACAAGTAAAAGTACAAATGTGTACAAGTTAGAGACTTCCTCAGTAAGTTTACACTCTTTTGGAGTGATTTTAATTGTGTGTTAAAGAGAAAGAGATTAGGAGGTAAAGTAGAGGATGCAGAGTCAATCATCACTGAGGTCATCTCTCCTGCATGAAGTACAGGCGCTGGTTTTCCAGTGTGTGCATCTGATGGCCCAAAGCTGACTCAGAGCCGTAACACCATCCATGGCTGCAGTATGGAACAGATGTGGGTGTGTCCTCATCTCCCAGAGGAGTCCAAATCGTCATCAAACAGCCCTACAGACACAAAAACGTGAAAATATAAACAACCAGACTATCAGCAGTGATTTAAGTACTTTAAGACCTCTGTGAAAATCATTTACAGTATATATCACAGAATTTAAGGCCTTTATAATCACAGAACATACAGAGAAAAGTACTAAACTGAATCAATTTCAGCTTTCGTTTCTCATGATGTATATTGTATTAATAATTAAACTTCATTATCTGTATCTTTACCACATATTTGCCACACAGGTGTAGATATTGTAGGTTCAGTGAATGCTTAAATTGCACTGATTAGAATATACTGGACATCCAAAGCTAAGATTCAGCGCACTGTGTTAGAGGCTGGGATTTGATGAATTCATCATATATACAACCTTTGATCATCATTTATGTCTAGCTGAGAATGAATCTGTGCACTCACATATTAAATGAACTGAAATCAGTAGTGTGAGCTCCAGTCTTGATATAAGGAATGAGAGAACTGACAGCTGTTATTTTAATCAGCCTGTCTCAGTTGTTTTAACTCTAAGTATCACAAAGTAATGTGGTAACACCTGGACTGACGAGTTTACTGTCAGCATTGTAATCGCTAGTTTAAAGGCTGTAGGTTGCAGCCATTGCTCTAACACTGTATAAATGTAACAGGCCTCAGTGCTGGTTCTAACAGTCTGAGCTGCTTCCAGCTTTATTTATGAAGAGCACAGCAGCTTACAAAACACGTAGCTAGCTCGTACAGCTGTGACGTAAAACTTTCATAAGCTAAGATGACCTTAAAATAACGGGGCTACGTGTGGTGATGCTAGCGTTAGCCACATTAGCACGTTACCTTCACAGGTGGTCAGACTGAGTAAACGGGCACTCAGTCAGAGGTTAGCTCTCCGTTTCGCTGCAGGCTCCCTTCATTCTTCACATATCCGTGTCGAGCCGAGTGTAAATCCCGAGGCTGAACGGCCTTTGTACAAGCACACACGCTTCGTAGCAGGGCGAAGCTATGAGCTACAAAAATCCAGGCTGGCAGACAGCCTGTGTCTGACCAACCAATCAGAGAGCTCCTTACATCCCACGGTGTGGCTAATTTGAATAGCAGCAGGATTTTTAAAATGAAGTTGTTAATCCAACTGCTAATCCAACTGCTAATCCACATGTTAATCCCTGAGCGAACAGGAAAGGGAAATGGATTTTGAAATGCAGTTTATTAAAGTGCAATTCGAAAAAGGTTTTTGAAATGCAGTTTATTAAAGTGGAATTCGAAAATGTTTTTTGAAATGCAGTTTATTAAAGTGCAATTTGAAAATGTTTTTATTAAAGTGGAATTCGAAAAAGGTTTTTGAAATGCAGTTTATTAAAGTGGAATTCGAAAATGTTTTTTGAAATGCAGTTTACTAAAGTGCAATTCGAAAATGATTTTATTAAAGTGGAATTCGAAAAAGGTTTTTGAAATGCAGTTTATTAAAGTGGAATTCGAAAATGTTTTTTGAAATGCAGTTTATTAAAGTGGAATTCGAAAATGTTTTTTGAAATGCAGTTTATTAAAGTGCAATTCGAAAATGTTTTTTGAAATGCAGTTTATTAAAGTGCAATTCGAAAATGTTTTTATTAAAGTGGAATTCGAAAAAGGATTTTGAAATGCAGTTTATTAAAATTAAGCACAGAATTTTTTATTTCGATGCGCGTGGCTCTTGTGGTCCTCCATACTCTCAGACATATCCATGTCTAATCAAACACCCTCTCTGGAAATAAAACAACAGCCTCAAAAATCTGAAACAATCTCAAAGTTCACCCTTTCAACGCACTGAAAACCTCGTCAAAAGATCAAAGACTGTTTGCACAATGTCTCCCTTCCTCACTCCGCCATAAACCGATTTCAACAACGTATCATCCCTAAATTATAAATTTCCTGTCCAAATCTGCACCTCTGAACAGACCTGACCACCGTAATCAAATATCCTGATACTTTACCATTATATATTTTGCCAAATAATCCTCAACAGCCACCGCTCTCTCTTGAACTGAAAGCCTCCGAGACACACACACAGGAAGTGTCTTTGTCACTCACTCACTCCAGCTAATTTGCATAGTGACTCACAGTTCAACAGCCAACTTGACAAGAGAAATACATGTTTACACCTTATCACAGTATTGAATTATTTTCATTTTCTTTCTATACTAATCACTTGCTTTGATCACTCAGTACGAGAGCACTCCTGAGTCACTCTTATAAAAACTGCTTTAATCACTTTTCTTTTGTTTTTTCCATCTATTATATTAAACATTCACACCATTCTCTCACTCATACAAGCAGCAAGCTGATCTTCATTGCATATGCTTGTGTTCTTAGCCAGGTTTTCAATCAATGTCTCTATGCATTACTCTTCATGAGCTTATCTCTGTAAGGTTAGTTCATTTTCTGTTTGTATGTGTGATTTTTATAAATGTTTCTTTGTGATCTTTGTGATCTTGTAAATGTTTCTTTTGCAGTGTTTCAAACTCCTTTTGACAGGGTGTGTTTTCTCTTTCTGGCTCATCGCTGGTCATTGTTAATGACATTTCCCCTTCGTCTGTGCCCAGCGGCTTTACCCGTTAAGTCCCGTCTCCTCCAGTGACTCCAAGGTCACTCAGGGACCTAGGTTCAAGTAATCGTGACTGCGCCTTGCCTTAGGTTGTCCCAGGGTTTCGAGGTGGGATCTTACCCGTCATGGGCTGTCCAGCCTTCCATGCTCGCCTGATACAGGGGCCAACTGGGCAAGGGTGTTATCAGGTCTCGGGGACACACTACTTCTGGAAATTAAAGGAGTGTAAACTGCTTTCTTTATTTCATGTATGTATTAACTTTCCACCAATAATTTCACATGTAACAATTCGTGTACGTGCGTTTTCAATTCATTAATGTAATTGTTAGTTCATGTATTCATTTCTCTCGGTCTGTCTCTTTTCTAAAACCTGTAATTAATATAATTTTATTACTTTATTACTTTTTCTTAAAACATGCATTCGCTTCATCTTCTTAGAATTTAACTCTGTCTATTTCTCTGGGTGCTCCCCTGACATCATCAGTCACACACACCTTCCTGTTTCTGCAGGCAACAGGCAGACTCTGTCTCCCTTTAAATTTCACAGTCTAAAAACAATCAGTAATTCTACTAAATCTTGATCCAAAAACAATACACTTTCATTTAATTCACACACATTTAACTAGAGCTCTTTCAAACATCAGGACAATTAACACTCCTTCACACACAGGACCATTCTTTAGGTCAGTTTTATAGCATCAGTCACCCAATAATCTCTTAACTGGGTTTACCAAGTGTATATACTTATGTGTTTTCAATCGGAAAAAATAAACTCAACCTGTCATAACATCACTCATGGATTTCTTGAATTAAAAGCACTTTCAAACTTTAAAACATCCTACTTTTCATCACAAAAGAAATATATTTCATACACACTTTTAAATGTTCTAACCTCTTTCAGACGCCATGACTCGTCTCACACACACTGCCTTTTCTCTCTCAAACTTCCATTTTCCACTCACTCATACAACTCATACAGAGTGACTCAAATCAAATACTGACAGCATTCACACGGTTAAAATCACTCAAAATACGCTTTCATACGAGTATTTTGGACATGCCTTCCATAATCAGAAAGAGCAAGTCAAAAAGGAAAAAAGAAAAAGAAAAACTGAAACCTCTCATCGTCTCACACACAGCTTCTCACCACACACACATGACTGAAAAAATAAAACACACCAGCCTTTAGGGCTCAAGATATATACATCTATCAAAACTCAGTCAATTACTATACATCCACACTAATATATTCAAACTGTATTTATACTCTCGTAATAAGCAAAAACAGCCTCTTAATTACAGGCATTTAGCAATATTGGCAAACAATAAATATAAAGCTCAATACTCTCGAAACTGAAACCACCCTCTCTGCGCGTCACCGCTCCTCATTTGCATTTACACACACCATCAGTGCACATCCGGCTGTGCATTGCTGACACAGAGACTTATCTTACTCATAGATCTCATATTTTATATTATAGACGTCTTATTAATTACAACTGCAGAGATTTTTAGGCCTCTTAAACCTATATACTTTCGATAAATTTAACATAACCGACTCGAGCGGGCAAACCCCAGGTTTTTTGCGACCAATTCACCAGACCAGACTCGAACTGCTCTGTCCAGATTTTCTAAACCTAACTCAATTTACCAGTAGCCAAAAAAGCGCAGATAGAGGACTTGAACCTCTAGCAATTTTGGAGGTTCCCCAGTTCTCCCCGGTTTGTCGTACCGTACTATCCCATTAGTCGCCGCTAGGTCAAGGATAAACGTCTTTATCCAGGAGGGAGCGTTACCTCCGAGAAAATGCGCTTCTTAACAGACGCCGCTGTCGTCCTAGAAAAATTTACAATAATTTGAAACAACAATCTAAGCCCAAAACAGGATTAAGATTGAGGCAGATCTACCTTTGTGGACATAGGGGACTTGAACCCACGAGATGACCATCACAAGATAGACCCAATGTCCAGCGGGACTTGAACCCACAGAAATGACCAATTTCCCTACGTTCTACGTGAGACTTGAACTCACTTTAACTCTTTTCCTTTCCTTTGGGACTTGAACCCAGTACTTTTACTTATCACTTATCATTACTTCAACCAGCATGCTCATAAAATTCCCATCAAACTCAAAACCACAATCACAACAGACCTTCACCAGTAATTTCAGTGAGTAGACTTTTAATTTGACATGCCCAATGTGACACCTTTTGGAAATATATTTCAACAGGCAGTGTCTTACCTTTAAATGCCCCGGGGAATGCCTGCTCACTTTCACCACTGATTACCGTCTGCCCGTCCAATTACCACGGACCGTCTACCCCAACATTCCCTCTCTCTCACCGGAACGAGCCCCCAAATGTTAGGGTTCAATGTTGAGAGAGGAATCCATAAATAACCACAGATCCGGTCCAGTGTGCAATTAGACGACATTTTAATGAACACATGTGTGAGTCCAACAACCCAATCAGTATTGAACTGCTTTACCATATTCAAACAACGGTTTTATAGGGTTAAGATAGTACAGCCCCCTTTTCTGTTGCTAGGCAGATTTAAACAAAGCATACGTCACTCCAAAACCACAATGACTCTTAACATAGTCTAAAATAGAACATCTTCTTCGGGTCAACGGCAGATGCTTCCTGTCTCCATCCTCGCTGTCGCACCATGAGCGCCTCCTTACCTCCCCGAACACCAGGTGCACTTCCTGTAACAGACTACCACGTATGCCTCGACTTTGCAGTTATAAACTCTTACCTACTAAATGAGTCTGTGTGTGTGTGTGCACGTGTGGGGGCGCGTGCGTGCTGTGTACTGCGTACGTGTCGTGACCTCTCTATTTGTGTCTGTATGTGTGTGTATGTCTCGTCTGTCTGTGCGTGCACAGAGTGTGCATCTGCTCTCTGAACAGTTTCACTTCTGCAAAAGCATGGCTTGCAGACGCATTTCCTGTCAGCCTGCAGTCAGCTTCTCACCCACTGAAGACTTCAGTATAAGAATACAAAAACATTCAAAAACCTTTAAATTATAAATTCAACTCCACAATTTGAAGTGGTTATAACAACCTGTAATAAAGACTAATATAATACCCATATATTTGAACATCTGAATGCCTCTGAATGCAACATCACTATTAACATGAAATGGTAATGATGATTATAAAAATAGCAGCAAATAATATCTTTCTCTTCCTGACAAAGGTTTGCTCAGTTACTCCTTCAGACCACCTCTCCCTCTTTTCAGTGCCTCTCAACTACTGACTCTCTCTGTTTCCCATGCCAGACTAAGCCAGTCATGGCTCCTGTCCCTGGTCCCTCTAGTGAGAAATATCATAGTTCATGTTCATTTGCTCAAGTACATTCATAACTTTAGTTCACCTGTTTTGACCACTTCTATGTAAATAAAGTTTTCTGTTCACTCTGCTTTGAGCTTTTAGAATCTGGTCTTGGGTCCACTTCTCATTTATGGCTGCCAAGTCGTGATAGGGCAGCGATCTAACATGACCGGTTGGGGTGAGAGAAGGAAAACAGGATAAAGACATGCTGTGGAAGAGAGACAGAGATTAATAACAAGTATGATTCAATGCAGAGAGGTCTATTAACACATAGTGAGTGAGAAAGGTGACTGGAAAGGAAAAACTCATCATGGAAATCCCCGGCAGCCTACCTCTATTGCAGCATAACTAAGGGAGGATTCAGGGTCACCTGACTATATGCTTTAGTAAAAGGGAAAGTTTGAAGCCTAATCTTAAGAGTAGAGATAGTGTCGGTCTCCTGACTCCAAACTGAAAGCTGGTTCCACAGAAGAGGGGCCTGAAAACTGAAGGCTCTCCCTCCCATTCTACTTTTAAATACTCTAGGAACATCAAGTAGGCCTGCAGTGTGGTCGACAGTATCGAATGCTGCACTGAGGTCTAGCAGGACAAGCACAGAGACGAGTCCACTGTCAGAGGCCATAAGAAGATCATTTGTAACTTTTGCTGCCTTACTTTCAGTTAATGTATTTGTTTTGCACTATGCATATTTTAAATGTCAATATGTCATTTATTGTGAAAATTCTCATGTAGGAACTATTGTACTGCATGTTGGTTCTACTGGTACACCTGAGGGAGATGCACGCCCATGTTCATGTATGAGAATGGCAAGTTGAAGCAAGAGAGGCCAATTTATTTCAGAGGATGTTTGTTCTTAAAAGTATCTGTAAAGTGCTCATTTCTGCCTCAAAGCATGGGTAAGCCAGCGAGGTATGTTTTGTATATTACATAGATCATTTTATGTCTTTATTTCACTCATCTTACTATTTCATTGAATTTTATATTATGTTTTAGTTCAACGATGGGGTAATTTGTGATCAAGGTGAATTTGTAACAACCCCAAGACCTTACAAGTCACATTAAAGCCAACTCCGTGCCATCAGTAAAATAACTCTTTATTGACTTTAAGAAGAGGTAGAAGTGATAGTAACTTTCACTAAAGCTGTTTCTGTGCTGTTACTGTACTTTGTTTATCTTTTCTAGTCTTTTGGTTCTGTTTCTGTCCTCTTGGTGGCGCTGTCACTTGGTGTTCGCTCTCTCCTGTCCCTGCGCAAACACAGTGGTGTTTTTTAGTAGCTTATCTGCTTAGCAGTTTAATTAAAAACTGTTACATACATTCTTTTTTCATAGTATAATCTTCACGTGCTTCTTCCGAAGTACACTTTCTGTGTACTCACAACCTAATTTATAGCCAGTATTCACTCACTGTGTCTTTACTGTTTCGCTAGCTTAGCTTAGCTCGTAGTCGACTCGCTAGCACCATGGCCTCTTCAAGGATTCAAGGAGCTTTATTTTTCATTCACATCACACGTTAACATGAGGTGGAACGAAATTATGGACACACGATCCCAGAGTTAAAAGAAACAAAAATAATGAAGAAACAGAATTTTAATAAATAAACTAGAAAGCGAAAATTTCAGAAGAAATTTTAAGTGTGCCTATGCCGCTGCTGATCAGTGTAGTTTGCCATTCATACGGCTACAGAAAGCAAAACTCAGCAGAGCACCCATTCTCCACCATGAACTATGGTAAAAACAAGCACCGCTCGCGCCTCACAGATGACAGCTTACAGTTTTGGGTAAAGATGAAGTGACTTTGTACAGCCCCGATTTGCAGACGCTGTGCACACAGGTTCATGAGCAGAAGTCCCATTGTACCACGGCAGACCCGACAATGTTTGCATGAACACGCTTTGAACCATTACGTTATGGACCACTTTTCACACATGGTTGGTTTACCCACACAGCCGGCTGTAGCTTTTCAACTCACAGCCCGACACACACCCAAAAAACAGCCGAGAGAGCACAGACTACGCCCGAGAGGCATGACTGCAGATGCCGCTCAGGTGGGTCCACCTTCCCTGCAGCGGCACTGCAGACCACGCCCCGCCACACACATCAAACACGTAAAATAAATATTTATGCACTTTTGCATTCACTTTTTGTTTTTTGTTATTTTTACACAATGTTCTGAATGATGAACAATGGTCTACAGCCAATCTTGTGTATTATTATACAAACTTTGGTTGTAAGATTCAGATAACTATTTAATAAAAGCTAAATATTTTATATGAGAGTAAGAAAGAAAAGTATATCTTTGTGTCCACCTTTCTCTGTTAATGCCCTACCTGGCCCCCTGGCAAAAGCTTTGCTAGATCCGCCCCTGCACAGTTACCAGCTGTCAGCTACACAAAAAAAGGAGCTTGGTGTTTATTTATCTCTCAGAAACAGTTCATAACTTCCCTTCAACTCATTCATGTCACCTAAAGGGTAAACCTGTTTCTCCATCACCTGTTCAGCTCTGATGATTCAGTAAGGACATCTGGTTTGGACCAGCCGTTTTTACAGCTGTGGCTCCAGCAAACATCAGCTGATACTAGAAATTAAAAGCAAATGAATTCTAACAACAGCTGATCAAGCTTAAACGTGCAGCTGTTGTTTAGCGCGATAAACAAACAAGAGCGAAAAGCCGATCATTGATCAGTTTCATGATTGAAGTTGCAACAGGCAGAGAATGACAGGGGAGGCTTCGTAACGACAGAATAAATAGTAATATTTTCTCTGAATGTGGGACGATTTCGTTTGTACGGCAACTCTACAAACTAACCCTTATGAATAAAATAAAATCCAACGTCAGTAACTTAGCGCGCACACAGCTGTATATAAACTGCCGTCGTGCTAGCTAGCACGCAGTACGATTGTAAAAAGTCAGTACAAGGAAAATAAACTACACCTAAACTCGGTTTATATCTGACCCAAATAGAGTGCAGTTCATAACTTCTTACCTGAAATTCAGTTCACCTCACGCTCCTGCCTTCGGTTTCCCTGGTCCACGATTGACCTACGCGTTAGCAACCACCGGTCGATCGGCGGTTGCCTCGCCGCCTGGTATGTCTCGTTCGCGGCATGTCCTTTCTGTCATACACCGGTGGATAGCTGCCCTCTGTTGTAGCTCCGCGTTATAGCACCACCAAACAACTCAGTTATTTTTTCCATATCCAGCTGTAACTCCGATTCTGTGCGAGCATTTGCGAGAGACCGGGGAGGTGAAACGAGAGAGAGAGTCCACTCGCTGTCCATTTGCAGCCAAGTGCGGCAGCTAGCTAGGTAGCCGGCTAGCTGTCAGGCAGGACCGACGTCGTCAGAGCACTGTCGCTAATATGGGATGTCTTGATAAAACAAGCAGATATTTGAAGTTTACACACCTACATTCTCGCCTGAAAATATCTTAAAAGTTTATTTTGTGACCTAGAAACACTAATAAAAGACATATAAAACGAAGTGGTGGCTGCCATTGTTTACTCTGTAGAGGCGTGCTTGTTAGGTTAGGGCTGTGTGCAGGCAGGAGTGGTAGCAGGAGGACCCAAAGTGCAGACGCTCGGAGGCAAAAGTGTATTTCAAAAAAACTCAGCTTTAATGCTGGATGGCAAAAAGTAACAGAAAACCCAAAAATACAAAATAAACTTACACAGGCAGGCAGACGGAACACACAGCAAAATAAACGGTAGATCGCGACACTGACAAACTGAAACACAGGGCTTAAATACATAGAGGGAGCAATCAGGGAATGGACAACAGGAGGGAAACACAGCTGGGGCAAATCAGAACTGACGAGACAAGGAAGCGTAAACTGAACACACTGAGATAAGACAGACCTTCAAAGTAAAACAGGAAACACATAACACAGACTGAACTAAAGACACAGACTCACATGCAGGCACTACAGAGGGAACAGAGACATGGGACCAGGGCAGACACAGACACTGACTGGACACGGGGATATAGCAACAAAGGATACACAGAGACGCGAACTAGACAAGGGGATACAGCTGACAGGGGAGACAGCAACTAGAGAACACAGAGACATAAACCATAAGACGGAACTGTAAGAAACCAAAGACTAGAAATGATAAATAATATAATAAACTCAAAAGCCCTGGGTCAACGACCCAGGCATCCTAACAGTGCTATGAATTGTGGGATATGGAGTTTTCGCCTAAGCATAGATCTTTTCAACTGTACTACTCCGGGTATACCACTAGAGAGAGCCAACACACCACAAATGAAGTCTGTTTCTATGGGGCCAAAAGTAGAATCTTTCTCAGGAGCCTAGAAATTGGCCCAAATTTGCACTAAAATCAAAATATTTAAAAAACTATAAAAGTCATAAACACCAAAAGTCATACCATACTAGTCCAGCTCCAGCCGCACAAAATGATCTAACATATGTAACCCTATTGTCAAAACTGTGCGGCAGAGAAGCGCGGGAATATTTTCACTAAAATATTAATATTTAAAAAACTATAAAAGTCATAAACACCAAAAGTCATAGCACACCATTCCAGATCCAGACGCACAAAATGAGGTAACATATATGAAGCTTGTCTCAAAACTGCGGGGCGAGTTTCGCTGCAAAATTTCAGACGGAAACTGAATAATAATAATAACTAGAAAAATTTGCATTTCCTGCGAAAATGCAGTGTGGATGCTGTAATGCTGAAGCTGTCTGCTAAAAACAGCTGAAAAAGCTGAAAAGTTGCAGAAATTGTAACAACTTTGCAGAAGCAAAGGAACTTTGCTAAAATGTAGTAACTTAGCAGAACTGCAATATCTTAGAGGAAACATAATACTTGGCAGAAATACAATAGCATAGCAGAACTTAGCAGAAATATTGTAACTCACCAGAAACACGATAAATTCTCAAAAATACAAGAATTTAGGAGAAATAGTATAAGATAACAGAAATGTCAGGAGTTTTCCTGAATTGCAACCCAGGTCGGAATAAAAAGGCTCAGACAGGTTTACGTGTACACGGTCGAGGGAGACTCGCACCGCTGCAGTAAAAAGGAGGAGTCTTTATTCAGAGTGCACATACAGGAAGAGAGAAAATAGGACTGCAGGCTTCCTGTGTAACTTCCCCATTTAGGAGTCTGCACAGAGTTGCAGAGGTTAAGCTGAATACTGAAAAGAGCAAACACATTTAGATAATGAAACGTACTTTTAAGCATAACATAGTAAAAACCCCAAAATCCCTTAACAAGAAAGAATATATTTAGCCAAACATTCTTAAACATTACAGAAATACTATGATTTAGAAAAACAGTACAACATAGCAGAAATGCTGTGATTTACCAGAGACACTAATATATTATGAATATTGTAAATTTAAATAAATATACTCCAGTTTAGCACAAATATTATAACATAGCAGAAATACTACTCTATAGTAAAAATAGCCATGAAGGCCCCAATATGCAAATTTGAATGTGCCAGGCCTCAGATATGATTGGCTGGCTGGGAAGCCATGAAGGCAACAATATGCAAATTTGAATGTGCCAGGGCTCAGATATGATTGGTTGTCTTAGAAGCCATGAATGCCCCAATATGCAAATTTGAATGTGCCAGGCCTCAGATATGATTGGTTGTCTTAGAAGCCATGAATGCCCCAATATTTAAATTTGAATGTGCCAGGCCTCAGATATGATTGGGTGGCTGTGAAGTCATGAAGCCAACAATATGCAAATTTGAATATGCAAGCCCTCAGATATGATTGGTTGTCTTAGAAGCCATATAAAAAGCAGTAAAACTGTACTATGATTTGATAGAAAAACTATAATTAAGCAAAAATACTATATTTGGCAGAAATACTATTTTTTTTAGCAGAAAAACTATATTTAGTACGAATATTATAAAATGGCAGAAATACTATAATTAAGCAGAAATACTATATTAAGTACAAATCCTATAAAATGGCAGAAATAGTATGATTACTGAAATAAAAATAAATACTGAAAAGCAGCAGAAATGCTATGACTTAGTACAATAGTAATAACTTCAATAGAAAAATTGGAAAAGCAAAATGGACAGCTGAAAAAATCCTGAACATGCTAAGGGTCCCTCAAATGTAATTGTGAAATGAAAGAAAATCAGCAAAAAAAAAAGTATAACAGTCACACAATCACAAATATGTACACATATGGAAACACACATGCACAGAGAGACACACACAGGATCAAATTCAGTCAACCAGTCTAAATATATTGAATTTAAATCATACAATAAAATGCTCCCATAAAAACTCTCTCTCGCCCTCTCTTTCTCTCTCTCTCTGTCACACACACACAGACGCACACACACACACAGGGAGAGAAAATGAAGTTTCTAGGTCAGTCAAGCAGCCTGGGAGCTGCTAAATTTGAATCCACCAATCAGAGAGGCTGTGTACTTTTTCCTGCTAAAACTGGTGCACCTGTTTTTACACACACGCAGCACGGAGACAGGATTTGTGCTGTCTATTTTCCATAGTGAGGATTCCCCTCAAAGAAATGGCTATAATTTCCTAACCGTAGGGACTAGAACAGTCATTCTTACACCGTTTTGTTCAGAAGAGATGGGGGAATCTTGAAATGTTGACCATTTAAAATACAAATATGAAATATTAAAGATATATAACATAGATGATTGGTTGTCTAAAAAGCCATGAATGCCCCAATATGCAAATTTGAATGTGCCAGCCCTCAGATATGATTGGTTGTCTTAGAAGCCATGAATGCCCCAATATGCAAATTTGAATGTGCAAGCCCTCAGATATGATTGGCTGGCTGGGAAGCCGTCCAGGTCCTGATATGTAAATTTGAATATTACAGTCCTTACAGAGGACTGACTCCCTGGGGACCTGGCAGAAATATATAGAAATACAATGATTACCCAGAAATACTGAATAGTAGAAATACAATGTTTTAGCACAAATACTATAAAATGGCAGAAATACTATAATTAAGCAGAAATATTATATTAAGTACAAATCCTATAAAATAGCAGACATAGTACGATTTAGCACAAATGCTGTATTTAGCACAAATCTTATAAAATAGCAGAAATAGTATGATTTAGCAGAAATCCTGTATTTAGCACAAATACTGAAAAGCAGCAGAAATGCTATGAGTTAGCACAATAGTAATAAGTTAAATAGAAAAATTGGAAAAGCAAAATGAACAGCTAAAAAAAGTCCCACAATCACAAATATGGACACATATGGAAACACACAAGCACAGAGAGACACACAGGATCAAATTCAGTCAACCAGTCTAAATATATTGAATTTAAATCATACAATAAGATGCTCCAATAAAAACTCTCTCTCGCCCTCTCTTTCTCTCTCTCTCTGTCACACACACACACACACACACACACACACTCACACACACACACACACACACAAGGAGAGAAAATCAAGTTTCTAGGTCAGTCAAGCAGCCTGGGAGCTGCTAAATTTGAATCCACCAATCAGAGAGGCTGTGTAGTTTTTCCCGCCAAAACAGGTGCACCTGTTTTTACACACACGCAGCACAGAGAGAGCGACTGGATTTCTGCAGTCTATTTATCATAGTGAAGACACCCCTCAACCAAATCGCTGTAATTTCCTAACCGTAGGGGCTAGAATGGTCATTCTTACACCGCTTTGTTCAGAAGACATGGGGGAATCTTAAAGTGTTGACAATTTATCATTAAAATATGAATTATTGAAGATATTTGACTTCTAATGCACCATAACTGAGTAGAGGCAAAGCGAAATTTGCCTTGACTTGCCCTCGAACAACGCTTTCTAACTCTAAATCTATTAGGAGTATCGATATTATTCTTTCACCGTAAGAGACAGCAGGCTTTGGTGAACAGTCATGGAAATTTTCAGGTCTCTGTGGAAATCCATCAAAAATATATGACGAGAGAAAAAAGTGGTTCATTTCCAGAGTTTGAAATTGAAGAAATCTGAGCGAGGGACAAATTTCCTACCCTCAAACAAACCCAATTCATGGCCAAATGGTAATAGATGAGAAAAAAATTCTTGAATTGTGAGCGTCAGGAGTGTCTGAAAATATATTGGCACAAGCCTCATGTCTTAACTTCGCTTCATTCAGGAGATATGATGATTCAAAAATGCCTCTCATTACAGAAATGAAGCGGTGATTTTAAACAAACTCTCCATTGACTTTCTATGGGGATTTTTGAGACTTTGTGTTGGTCTGAGGAGATTTGCCAAAATTCTGTAAATCCCACAACAATGATAGTGCCATTTTCTGACAGCCAGCAAAAATACCTACGTTTTGATGTATAATTTGTGGCGGTTGAGTGAAAATTGAGCAAGTAGCAAGAAGTTGAGGGCATCCACACAACTAGAAAAATTTGCATTTCCTGCGAAAATGCTGTGTGGATGCCTTAACGCTGAAGCTGTCTGCTGAAAAGCTGAAAAAGATGAAAAGTTGCAAAAAGTTGTATGGTGGTGAAAAAAAACCATTGCCCTGAGCAGGATTCAAACCTGGCCCTTCTGGGCTCAAGGAAGGTACTCATCTCACTGAGCTAAACTCACTCTGACAAAGAAGAGGGGGAGAGACGGACACTTTTGCTGAAATGAGCAGAAGCTGCTGAGAATTGTGCTGATAAGAGGTGAAAAGGCTGAAAATTTTGCAGAAAAGAGGTGAATCAGCAGAATTTCTGCAGAAAAGAGGTAAAGAAGCAGAAAGTTTCACTGAAAAGAGATGAATCAGCAGAGTTTTTGCTCAAAAGTGTTTTTTCTGAAAACAGCTGAGATTTGTGCTAATAACAGGTGAAAAGGCTGAAAAATTTTGCAGAAGAGGTGAATAAGCAGAATTTGGGCTGAAAAGAGGTGAAAATTCTGAAATTTCTGCTGAAAAGAGTTCAATCAGCAGAATTTCTGCTGAAAAGAGTTCTGCAAAACTCTTTTCAGAATTCTGCTGAAAAGAGTTTTTTTTTTTTGCTGAAAACAGCTGAAAAAACTCGGATTTGTGCTGAAAAGTGGTGAAAAAACTGAAAATTTTGCTGAAAAGGGGTGGAAAAGCTGAAATTTGTGTTGAAAAGAGCTAAAAAACTTTAACTGTTACAGTTTTTTCTGATTGCTTAAGCACATTTTTTGTAACTATTGGCTATTTTTGCAAAACTCTACACACAAATAAGAAAACCTGTCACCCAATTATCGAAACATTGTAGTTCTCTTACAAAAGCGAACACAGCTAGATTAACTCTTCATACCTTCGTAAAAATGGTGTTTTCGTATCAGACAGTACACACAAGCCATCATCTACTAAGCACACAATGCGCCAACTACACACTGATGGTATGAATACAAAACACATCTGACTTTTGCTTTCTCTGTGCACAAGGTAGGCTATGTCAGTCTGAGCTCATACTTTTGTCATAGATCCGTAAGCATAGAGGGATCCAAACTTCTGGTACTGGTGTTTATTCACACACATCAAAACAAACACAAGTGTTTATTTCCAAGTATAGGACTATTTGCAATCACCATATTGACTATATGGGTTTCTTGGTCTGCAGTGAACATGCTTCCTCTGCCCCCATCATCTGGTCGTCTAGCAATTCTGTAAAGTAACAATTTCAGTATTTTTACATCTATGGTATTGTTGTGTTTCTCATTAGCATATGGCAGTGCTACAAATCTTAGTGCAAAGTGACTGTACTAACCGATTCTGATTTCGAAATGTCCTTATGATGCTTGCTACAGTGTAGCAGCTCGAGTTAGGCTGAACCCGTTGGCCAGCTTCCCTCAGGGTCACTCCATAGTTGATTACATGGTCCACTATTGTAGCTCTGATGTCATCAGCAATTCTATTTCTTACTCTTCTTACCCTTCCTCTCCCCCCTCCTCGTCCTCCTTCCCCCCCTCCTCATCCTCCTCTTGCTCCTCCTTGTCCTTGTTGTCCTCTTCATCCTACTTCTTCACCTCCACGTCCTGTTCCTCGACCTCCTCTACTTCTCACTCTTCCTGCTCCCTCCACTGTACTCCACACACACAGAGCTTACCTGTATTATAGTGCTTAGGCTGATTGCAAAGTGAACTAATTATCTAAAAAAGTTTTCACATGTGAAAGTGTGCCAGACAGTTGGCAAAATAGCATAAATAATGGCCATAAATGTGTATAGTTTTGCTAGGAGTGTGTTGGAAATTTGGTAATTGAGTGTAAGCAGTGAGTTGTGCCTACAGTTTTGCAAAGTGTGTGTTACAAAATGGCAAACTGAGTGCAAAGCAGTGTTTGTGCTTTTAGTTTTGCAAACTCAGTGAGTGGTTTTGCTGTAAGTATTAATAGTTTTAGAAATTGTGCTATAAGAATCACAGTTAGGGTTTAAGCATTCAGAAAAAACTGTAATAGTTTTAGAAATTGTGCTATAAGAATCACAGTTAGGGTTTAAGCATTCAGAAAAAACTGTAACTGAAAGAAATGTTGCCATAAGCGGGATTTGATCCCGGGCCTCCCAGTCTGAGAACGGCTGCTCATCTCACTGAGCTAAAACACGGCTCAACCGGGCAAGGAAAACTAGTGATGCCACTGATAATATGGCAGAAATGGGCAAAAAATATTGCAAAAAAAATTCAATATCTCAAAAAGTATAGAGGTTATGAGCACCAAAAGTCATAGCCGGCATTAGGAGAAAGAGCAGAAGTTTTTTTAAGTTTGAATGGCGAAAATCGGTTAAGAACTGAAGGAGTAGTTAAGTGTCAAAAAGTGTACGGAAGCAACTAGAATAACTAGAAAAATTTGCATTTCCTGCGAAAATGCTGTGTGGATGCCTTAACGCTGAAGCTGTCTGCTGAAAAGCTGAAAAAGATGAAAACTTGCAAAAAGTTGTACGGTGGTGAAAAAGAAAATGGCACTCTGAGCAGGATTCAAACCTGGCCCTCCTGGACTCAAGGGATCTACTCATCTCACTGAGCCAAACCCATTCTCACAAAGAAGAGGTGGACAGACTCACAATTATGCTGAAATTAGCAGAAGCTGCTGAGAATCGTGCTGATAAGAGGTGAAAAGGCTGAAAATTTTGCAGTAGAGGTGAAACAGCAGATTTGTGCTGATAAGAGGTGAAAACGCTAAACTTTCTACTGAAAAGAGGCAGAACAACCTGGTTCTGCTCAATTTCAGTCCACCAATCAGAGGTATTGCCTCTGTCTGCTTCATCAGGGTGTGTACTTTTGTGTAAAAAAAAAAAAGAAAGTGTTGCCATGAGCAGGATTCGAACCTGGCCCTCCTAGTCTCAAAGAAGCTAGTCATCTCACTGAGCCAAAGTCACTCTCAAAAAGAAGAGGTGGAGAGACGGAATATTCTGCTAAAATGAACAGAAGCTGCTGAGAAATTTGTTTATAAGAGGAGAAAAGGCTGAAAATTTTGCAGAAAAGAGGTGAATCAGCAGAATTTCGGCAGAAAAGAGGGAAAGAAAGATGCACTGAAAAGAGGTGAATCAGCAGAATTTCGGCTGAAAAGAGGGAAAGAAAGATGCACTGAAAAGAGGTGAATGAGCAGAATTTCTGCTGAAAAGAGGATTTTTGTTCTGAAAACAGCAGAAAAAACTGAAAATTTTGCTGAAAGGGGGTGAAGATGCTCAAATTTGTGTTGAAAACAGTTAAAAAAAAGTTTAACTGTGAACTGAATAAATTGTTGCCATAAGTGGGATTTGAACCCCGGCCTCCCAGTCTTAGAACAGCTGCTTATCTCACTGAGCTAAAACACAGCTCAGCCCGGCGAGCAGAAATAAGTGACCACATTGATAATGTGTTCCATTCATTTCAATGGGCAAAAATATTGCAAAAAATATTCAATATCTCAAAAAGTATAGAAGTTATGAGCACCAAAAGTCATAGCAGTCGTTAGCAGAAAGAGCAGAATTTGAGTTTGAACGGTGAAAATCGGCTGAATACTGAGGGAGTAGTTAATCGGCAAAGAACGGAGCAACTAGAAGAATAATAAAGATAAAGAATAAAGAGAAACAGGAAAACAATAGTGTGGATGCATTGAGGCATCCACACAACTAGAAAAATTTGCATTTCCTGCTAAAATGCTGTGTGGATGCCTTAACGCTGAAGCTGTCTGCTGAAAAAGCTGAAAAAGTTGAAAACTTGCAAAAAGTTATATGGCGGTGAAGAAACTGAAAATTCTGCTGAAAACAGGTGAAGAAGCAGAAAATGTTTGCTGAAAAGTGGTGAAAAGCCAAAAACTTCTACTGAAAGGGGTAAAGACAGAGAAATTTTTGCTGAAAAAAAAAAACATTGCCCTAAGCAGGATTCGAACCTCGCCCTCGTGGTCCTAAGGCAGCAACTCATCTCACTGAGCCAAAGTCATTCTGACAAAGAAGAGGTGGAGAGACTGACAATTCTGCTGAAATGAGCAGAAGCTGCTGAGAATTGTGCTGAAAAGAGGTGAATCAGCAGAATTTATGCTGAAAAGAAAAAAAGCCAAAAAAGCTGGAATTTGTGCTGAAAAGGAGTGAAAAAACTGAAAATTTTGCTGAAAAGGGGTGACGAATCATAACAATCAAAATATTTTAACCAATTGATATTATTTCTGCCAAATCACAGTATTTCTGGTAAATCACAGTTTTTCTGCCAAATCACAGTATTTGTGACAAATCATAGTATTTAGCTAAATCTGTGCTAAAACATAGTATTTGTACTAAAACATAGTATTTCTGCTAAAACGTAGTATTTATACTAAATAATATTTTTTCTGCAAATCAGAGCATTTGTGCTGAAACATAGAAAATTCTGCCAAATCATAGTATTTGAGCCAAATCATACAATTTGTGCTAAAACATTATTTATGATTTAACAGAAACACTGGGACTTGGTAGAAATACTATGATTTACATGAAATACTTTGACTTAGCAGAAATACTATAATCAAGCAAAAAGTACTACAGCATAGCAGAAATTCATTGATCAAAATTACTAGGATTTGGCAGATACTATGATTTAGCAGAGATAATATGATTTGGCAGAAATACTTCACTTTGGCACAAATACTATAATTGATTAGAAGTACTATAAGATATCAGAAATACGATGTTTTTGCAGAAACGCTAATCTCACTCAAATATATGAAATAGCAGCAATATTATAATTTGGCAGAAATATTACGTTTTAGCACAAATACTATGACAAAGCAGAAATACTATGACTTAGTAGTAATACTATAACATAACTGTTATACTTCGATTTTGCAGACATACTATGATTTGGCACAAATGCTATGATTTAGCAGAAATACTATGATTGAGTACAAATACTGTGATTTGGCAATAATACTGCTTTTTAGCACAACTACTGAGATTTGACTGAAATACTATGATTTAGCAAAATGCTATTACTTTGTAAAAATACGATGCTTTGTCACAAATACCATGATTTGGTTCGAATACTATGATGTGAAACAAATACTATGATTTGGCAAAAATAGTATGATTTCGTACAAATACTATGATTTACCAGAAACTTCGGCTAAAAGGTACTATTTCTGCTTTTTAGTAGAAATACTGTAATTTGGCAAAAATATTACTATTTAGCAGAAGTAGTTTGATTTTGCAGAAATACTATGCCTTAGTAGTACTACTATAACATACCAGATATACGATGGTTGTGAAAACATTCTATGTTTTTAAGCAAATACTATAATATGGCAGAAATACTATGTTTTAGCACAAATACTATGATTTGGTATAAAAACTATGATTTGGCAGATATACTATATTCAGCACATATACTTCAACATAACAGAAATTCTATGACTTAGTAGTAATACTATAACATAACAGAAATATTATGATTTGGCACAAGTACTATGATTTAGTATAAATACTACGAATTAGCAGAAATACTGTGACTTAGTAGTAATACTATAACATAATAGATATAATATGATTATGCAGACATTCTATGTTTTTGCACAAATACCACAATATAGCAGAAATACTATGTATTAGCACAAATACTATGATTTGGTATAAATCCTATGATTTGGCACATATACTATGTTCAGCAGATACACTATAACATAACAGAAATTCTACGACTCAGTAATAATACTATAACATAACAAAAATATTAATTGGGCACAAATACTATAATTTGGCACAAATACCATCATTTGGCACAAATACGATGATATGGCAGAAATACTATGATTGGGTACAAATACTATGATTTGTCAGAAATAGTGCGTTTTAACACAACTTCTGAGATTTGACTAAAATACTATGATTTAGAAGAAATACTATGACTCCATACAAATACGATGCCTTGGCACAAATACTATGATTTGGCACAAGTACTATGATTTAGTACAAATACTATGATTGGGCAGAAATACTATGTTGCAGTACAAATACTATGATTTTGTAGAAATACTATGCCTTAGTAGTAATACTATAACATAACAGATATACTGTGATTTTGCAGACATAGTATGTTTTTGCACAAATATTATGATTTCGCTCAAATACTATGAAATTGCAGTAATACTATGATTTTGAAGGAATACTGTGATTTGGTAGAAATACTATGCCTTAGTAGTAATACTATAACATAACAGATATACTATGATTTTGCAGAAATACTATGTTTCAGTACAAATACTATGATTTGGTGGAAATACTATGATTTAGTACAAATACTAAGATTTACCAGAAATACTATGTTTCTGCAAAAATACTGTGATTTTGCAGACACTATATTTTTGCACATATCACATCATTTTGCTCGAATACTATGAAATTGAAATAAAACCATGTTTTTGCAGCAATACTGTTTCTGCAAAAATACCATGATTGGGTACAAATACTATGTTTGGCAATAATACTGCGTTTTAGGGCAACTACTGAGATTTGACTGAAATACTATGATTTAGAAGACATACTATGACTTCGTACAAATACGATGCTTTCGTACAAATACTATGTTTTGGTTAGAATACTATGATTTGCAACAAATGCTATGATTTGACACAAGTACTATGATTTAGTACAAATACTACGAATTGGCAGAAATACTGTGACTTAGTAGTAATACTATAACATAATAAATATAATGTGATTTTGCAGACATTCTATGTTTTTGCACAAATACCACAATATAGCAGAAATACTATGTTTTAGCACAAATACTATGATTTCGCACATATACTATATTCAGCAGATATACTATAACATAGAAATTCTATGACTCAGTAATAATACTATAACATATCAGAAATATTAATTGGGCACAAATATTAAAATTTGTCACTAATACCATGATTTGGCAAAAAAACAAAAAATTGCCATGAGCTGGATACGAACCTGGCCTTCCAGGTCTCAAGGCAGCCACTCGTCTCACTGAGCTAAACTCAGTCTGACAAAGAAGAGGTGGACAGACACAACTCTGCTGAAATGAGCAGAAGCTGCTGAGAATTGTGCTGATAAGAGGAGAAAAGGCTGAAAATTTTGCAGAAAAGAGGTGAATCAGCAGAATTTCTGCTGAAAAGAGGTAAAGAAGCAGAAAGTTGCGCTGAAAAGAGAGGAATCAGCAGAATTTCTGCTCAAAAGTGTTTTTCCTGAAAACAGCTGAGACTTGTGCTAATAAGAGGTGAAAAGGCTGAAAATTTTGCAGAAGAGGTGAATAAGAAGAATTTGGGCTGAAAAGAGGTGAAAATTCTGCTGAAAAGAGTTCAATCAGCAGAATTTCTGCTGAAAAGAGTTCTGCAGAACTCTTTTCAGAATTCTGCTGAAAAGATGTTTTTGCTGAAAATAGCTGAAAAAGCTGGGATTTGTGCTGAAAAGATGTTTTTGCTGAAAATAGCTGAAAAAGCTGGGATTTGTGCTGAAAAGTGGTGAAAAAACGGAGAATTTTGCTGAAAAGGGGTGAAAAAGCTGAAATTGAGTTAAAAAAGTTTAACTGTTAACTGAAAGAAATGTTGCCATAAGCGGGATTTGAACCCGGGTCTCCCAGTCTGAGAACGGCTGCTTATCTCACTGAGCTAAAACACAGCTCAACCGGGCAAGGAAAACTAGTGAGGCCACTGATAATGTGCAAAAATGGGAAAAAAAATTGCAAAAAAAATTCAATATCTCAAAAAGTATAGAACTTATGAGCACCAAAAGTCATAGCAAAGATTAGCAGAAAGAGCAGAATTTTTTAAAGGTTGAACTGAGAAAATCGGCTGAAAACTGAGGGAGTAGTTAAGCGGCAAAAAACGCACGGAAGCAACTTGAAGAATAACTAGAAAAATTTGCATTTCCTGCGAAAATGCTGTGTGGATGCCTTAATGCTGAAGCTGTCTGCTCAAAAACTGAAAAAGATGAAAAGTTGCAAAAAGTTGTATGGTAGTGAAAAAAAAAAATCATTGGCCTGAGCAGGATTCGAACCTGGCCCTCCAGGTCTCAAGGCAGCCACTCATCTCACTGAGCCAAACTCACTCTGACAAAGAAGAGGTGGAGAGACAGACAACTCAACTGAAATGAGCAGAAGCTGCTGAGAATTGTGCTGATAAGAGGAGAAATGGCTGAAAATTTTGCAGAAAAGAGGTGAATCAGCAGAATTTCTGCTGAAAAGAGGTAAAGAAGCAGAAAGTTGCGCTGAAAAGAGATGAATCAGCAGAATTTCTGCTCAAAAGAGGTTGTTCCTGAAAACAGCTGAGATTTGTGCTAATAAGAGGTGAAAAGGCTGAAAATTTTGCAGAAGAGGTGAATAAGCAGAATTTGGGCTGAAAAGATGTTTTTGCTGAAAATAGCTGAAAAAGCTGGGATTTGTGCTGAAAAGTGGTGAAAAAACTGAAAATTTTGCTGAAAAGGGGTGAAAAAGCTGGAATTGAGTTGAAAAACTTTAACTGTTAACTGAAAGAAATGTTGCCATAAGCGGGATTTGAACCCGGACCTCCCAGTCTGAGAACGGCTGCTTATCTCACTGAGCTAAAACACAGGTCATCCCGGCAAGGAAAATCAGTGAGGCCACTGATAATATGGCAGAAATGGGCAAAAATTTTGCAATAAAAATTCAATATCTCAAAAAGTATAGAAGTTATGAGCACCAAAAGTCATAGCAATAATTAGCAGAAAGAGCAGAATTTTTTAAAGTTTGAACTGAGAAAATCGGCTGAAAACTGAGGGAGTAGTTAGACGACAAAAAACGTACGGAAGCAACCAGAATAAAGTATAATAAAGAATAAAGAGAAACAGGAACTCAATAGTGTGGAAGCCCTTTGAGGGCATCCACACAACTAGAAAAATTTGCATTTCCTGCGAAAATGCTGTGTGGATGCCTTAACGCTGAAGCTGTCTGCTGAAAAGCTGAAAAAGATGAAAAGTTGCAAAAAGTTGTATGGTGGTGGAAAAAAAATGTCACCCTGAGCAGGATTCGAACCTGGACCTCCTGGGCACAAGGTGGCTACTCATCTCACTGTGCCAAATTCACTCTCACAAGTTAAGAGATGGAGAGACTGACAATTATGGTGAAATGAGCAGAAACTGCTGAGAATTGCACTGAGAAGAGGTGAAATAGTTCAAAATTTTGCAGAAAAGAGGTGAATCAGCAGAATTTCTGCAGAAAAGAGGCAAAGAAGAAGAAGGTTGTGCTGAATAGAGGTGAATCAGCAGAATTTCTGCTGAAAAGAGGCAAAAGAACCTGTTTCTGCTCAAATTCACCAATCAGAGGTACTGCCTCTGTCTGCTTCATCAGGTGGGTACTTGTATGTATTTCTGCCATGGAGCGTTAACAAGAATCTGAGGTCCATATTAGAAAAGCTGCTAAAATCATAAAACTTGCGCTGAAAAGAGATGAATCAGCAGAGTTTCTGCTGAAAAGAGGTTTTTTTTTTTCCTGAAAACCGCCAAAAAAGCTGGAATTTGTGCTGAAAAGGGGTGGAAAAAAAATGAAAATTTTGCTGAAAAGGCTAAAGCATACCAAATCAAAGTATTTGTGCCAAAACATAGTGTTTCTGCCATATTGTGGTACTACTACATTACAACATGAATACGGATTAAAGATGAAAGAAACTGGCAACAAATTCCTCCACTACAAACCAGTCTGATACCACTTCTTTGCAGTGTTCACGTTTACTAAGGCACTACCCAAAAGGCGCCACAAGAGGGCACTCCAACACAAGAGATGACCTATGTACACTGATGCACTTAGTAACAGTCAGCCTCCTTGAATTGGCAGAAATACTGTGATTTAGTAGTAATACTATAATATAACAGATATACTGTGATGTTGCAGACATAGTATGTTTTTGCACTACTCATTTGTAGTGAAAAAAATTAGCAATATAAATTACAGGTCTGTGATAGTGTATAAATTTGTAGTGAAAAAAAAATGTTGACCAAGGTGGGATTGAACCCACGACCTTGGAGCTGCAGAGCCGTGTCATTACTGATTGCGCCACCTGGAAAGGGGGCGGGTTGCTGAAAAACAAAGACATCAGCAATCAGAAATAGATCGCGATGAGAGGCGAAAAGCGCCGTTTTTTTTTGAGTTACAAAACGTCGTGTAACTCAAAAACTAGGAGGCCTAGCAGCATAATTTTTGTACTGGGTGAATCAGCGGACTTTGGTGTACTTTGACTACGATTTTCATTGCTCTCTGTAGCTCCATCGCGGAGATATGACAAGAGAAGAAACGGGTTCATTTTAAGAGTTTGAAAACAAACGTAATTTATGACTCAACAGGAAGATAACACTTTGCTTTTTTAAAATTATAGTGGCATGCAGAGGAATCTTGCAAAGAAACTCACAGGGAGAGATTGAGCCTGTATTTCCACCCCAAGCTGGCAGGGGGAGCTTTTTATTGAACATACTTGCTTGTGCTACAATGTGCTTCAAGGGTCAATAACAGCATAACAGAACTCACTTATGGTACTGCATTCTTCCTATAAAACAATAACTGTCAGTGACTTTGTACCGTAGTATAAACACAACATTCAAGACAACAGTTAAAAGTAACGTAACCATAAACAATGAAACAAGAACATCTAAAATGCAGCACATGTCCCAAGGAATGATGGGAGAGAACTAGCTGTTCCCTCAACACGCCACATTATTTATGATTTGTGATTTGGCAGAAACACTGGGACTTGGTATAAATATTATGATTTACATGAAATACTTTGACTTAGCAGAAATTCTATAATCTAGCAAAAAGCACTTCAGCATAGCAGAAATTCTATGATTGAGCAGAATTACTAGGATTTAGCACAAACACTATTATTTCTCTAAAAAAAACCTTTATTTTGCAGTTATATTGTGATTTGGCAGAAATACTATGCTTTGGAACAAATACCAAGATTTGGCAGAAATACTATGAGCAGTAATAATATAACATAGCAGAAATACTGTTATTTTGTGAAAATACTATGCTTTGGCACAAATACCATGATTTGGCCAAAATACTATGATTTAGCCAAAATACTATGATTTAGCAGAAATACTAAGATGTAGTAGAAGTACTTTGATTTAACAGAAATACTATTATGGAGGAGTAATACTTTAAAATGGGAGAAATATTGATACAGACACACATACACAGAGCCTAAAGGGAACAGTGGCTGTTAAGAGTCTGGGCTTGGTATATCTAGGTCAGTTAAAGTAGCTGCACCTGCTGTAATCAGCCCTTACACACACAGACACAGAGAGAGGTATAAGTTTTCTGCAGTGTATTTCTCACATTCACATTCAGGATTCCCCTCGAACCTCCTGGTCCCAAGGCAGCTACTCATCTCACTGAGCCAAACTCATTCTCACAAAGAAGAGGTAGATAGACTGACAATTGTGCTGAAATTATCAGAAGCTGCTGAGAACTGTGCTGATGAGAGGCAAAAAGGATGAAAATTTTGCAGAAAAGAGGTGAATCAGTAGAGTATATGCTGAAAAGAGTTTTTTTTTCTGAAAACCGCCAAAAAATCTGGAATTTGTGCTGGAAAGGGGTGAAAAAAATGAAAATTTTGCTGAAAAGGGGTGGAGAAGCTAAAGTACACCAAATCAAAGTGTTTGTGCTAAAACATAGTGTTTCTGCCATATTGTGGTATTTGCGCCACAAAAGTTACTACATTACAACATGAATACGGATTAAAGATGAAAAAAACTGGCAACAAATTCCTCCACTACAAACCAGTCTGATACCACTTCTTTGCAGTGTTCACGTTTACTCAGGCACTACCCAAAAGGCGCCACAAGAGGACACTCCAACACAAGAGATGACCTATGTACACTGATGCACTTAGTAACAGTCAGCCTCCTACTTAGCCACTATGTAATACAGCGATATTACAGTGTACAAATTCACATAAATTTGCAGGAACAAAGAAACAAAGCAGGAACAAGCCCAAAACAATCAAATAACTGTGCTGGCATAGCTATCGCTAACTAGCACATACGCTAAAGGTAACTAAAACCAATACACACAAGTAGCAGGGTAAACATCTTAAGCATGGAACATTAACTCACGTTTATGTGACACACACCATCCCCAACAAATACAGGATGGGCTATTTGCTCCCCTTCCCAGCAGCTCTCTCCTCAATCGTTAGCCCAGGAACGAAGGAAGACCATCTAGCTCGTGAATTCCCTCACTGCTCAGAGGCTGCTGGGTAATGTAGCTCACACTAACACAGGTTTTTCTACAAGCACAAATACTATAACATAGCAGAAATACTGTGATTTTGTTGAAATACTATGCTTTAGGACAAATACTATGATTTGGTAGAAATACTATGTTTTAGGACATATACTATGATTTGGCTCAAATACTATGATATAGCAGCAATACTATGTTTTGGTACAAATGCTGTGCTTAGGCACAAATATTATGATTTGGCAGACACTATGATTTAGCAGAGATAATGTGATTTGGCAGAAATACTAAACTTTGGCACAAATACTATAATTGAGTGCAAGTACTTTAAGATAACAGAAATACTATGATTTAGCAGAAATACAATGTTTTTGCAGAAACACTGTAATTTCACTCAAATACTTTGAAATAGCCGTAATACTATGATTTGGCAGAACATAACAGAAATTCTACGACTTAGTAGTAATACTATACCATAACAGAAATATTAATTGGGCACAAATACTATATTTTGGCACAAGTACCATGTTTTGGCAAAATCCCATAATTTGGCACAAATACTATGATTTGGCAGACACTATGATTTAGCAGAGATAATATCATTTGGCAGAAATACTAAACTTTGGCACAAATACAATAATTGAGTACTTTAAGATGAGAGAAATACTATGATTTTGCAGAAATACAATGTTTTTGCAGAAACACTGTAATTTCACTCAAATACTATGAAATAGCAGTAATACTATGACAAAGCAGAAATACTATGACTTAGAAGTAATACTATAACAAAAGGGATTCCTCAAAATACCATGAAATTGCAGTAATTCTATGATTTGGCAGAAATACTGTACTTCGTACAAATAGAATGCTTTGGTACAAATACTATATTTTGATTTCAATACTATGATTTGGCACGAGTAGTATGATTTAGTACAAATACTACGAATTGGTAGAAATACTATGCCTTAGTAATAATACTATAACATAGCAGATATAATGTGATTTTGCAGACACAGTATGTTTTTGCACAAATACTACGATTTCGCTCAAATACTATGGAATTGCAGTAATACTATGATTTGGAATGCTATGATTTGGTAGGAATACTATGCCTTAGTAGTAATACTATAACATAACAGATATACTATGATTTTGCAGAAATTCTATGTTTTTGCACAAATACTACAACAACAACTACTACAAATACTACAAGAAATACTATTTTTGGGCAGTAATACTAGTATTTGCTATAAATACTATTATTTGGCACATATACCATAATCAGCAGATATACTATAACATAACAGCAATTCTATGACTTAGTAGTAACACTACTATAACAGAAATTTTAACTGGCCACAAATAACATGATTTGGCACAAATACCATGATTTGGCAAAAAGATACCATGATTTGGCACAAATACGATCATATTGCAGAAATACTATGATTGGTACAAATACTATGATTTGGCAGAAATACTATGATTTAGCAGAAATACTATGCTTTAACAGAAATAATATCTTTTGACAGAAATTTCTGCTAAAAGGTACTATTTCTGCTTTTTAGCAGAAATACTGTAATTTTGCATAAATACTATGATTTGGGATAAATACTATGATTTGGCAGATATACTATATTCAGCACATAAACTATAACATAACAGACATTCCTGCACTTAGTAGTAATCTCATAACATAAAATAAATATTATGGTTCTGCCCCCAAACCATGATTTGGCACAAATACCATGATTTTTCAAAAATACTATGATTTAGCAGAAATACTATGATTGAGCAGAAGTACTAAGATGTAGTAGAAGTACTTTGATTTAGCACAAATACTATTATGGAGGAGTAATACTTTAACATGGGAGAAATATTGATATACACACACACATACACATAGAGCAAAGTGTACAGGGGCTGTTAAGAGTCTGGGCTTGGTATATCTAGGTCAGCTAAATTGGCTGCACCTGCTGTAATCAGCACTTACACAGACACAGAGACAGCTATGAGTTTTCTGCAGTGTATTTCTCACATTCAGGATTCCCCCTCGAACAAATGGCCATAATTTCCTAACCGTAGGGGCTAGAACGCTCATTCTGACAACGTTTTGTTCAGAAGAGATGGGGGAATCTGCAGGTCTTCATAATTCAGAGATAAAATATAAATTATTGAAGATATATGACTTGTAATACACTGTAACTGAGTAGAGGCAAAACAAAACTGCCTTGACTTGCCCTCGAACAAAGTTTTGTAACTCTAAATCTATATGGAGCATCAAAATCATTCTTTCACCGTAAGAAACAGCAGGCTTTGGTGAACAGTCATGGAAATTTTCAGGTCTCTGTTGAAATCAATCAAAAAGATATGATGAGAGAAAAAAGTGCTTCATTTCCAGAGTTTGAAATCTGAAGAAATCTGAGCGAGGGACAAATTTCCTACCCTCAAACAAGTGTAATTCATAGCCAAACGGTAATAGGTGAGGAAAAAATTCTTGAATTGTGAGCATCAGGGATGTCTGAAGATATATTGGCACAAGCGTCATGTCTCAACTTTGTTTCGTTAAGGAGATATGACGATTTGAAAATGCCTCTCATTAGAGAATTCCAGCGCTGATTTTGAAGAAACTCTCCATTGAGTTTCTATGGAGAGTTTTGAGACTTTATGTTACTCTGACGAGATTTGCAAAAAATCTATAAGTCCCACAACAATGATAGTGACATTTTCTGAAAGCCAGCAAAAATACCTACGTTTTGATGTATAATTTGTGGTGGTTGAGTGGAAATTGAGCGAGTAGCAAGAAGTTGTTCAGACATGAAGAGAAAATTCAGAAAGGACGAGTGCACACTCTGAGTTAATTGCATAGCAACCATAACAACGCATGTATTTTCTGAAAAATCACAATTTTGCAACTGAAAACTTAAAGAGGTATAAAATTAAAACGGTAGAAGATCTGAAAAAGCTGAATCATTCAGGAAAAGCCCAATAGTCTGAGAACATTTTAAAGTTTGAATGGAGTTTCTAGGTGAAAGTATGACAAAGTAGTTAAGTTTCAAAAACAAGCAAGTTTTAGCAGAATTGTGGAAGTTTTCCATTCATTTCAATGGGACAAATTAAAGGAAAAAAGTGTAATATTTTAAAAAGTATAAGAGTAATAAACACCAAAAGTCATAGCAAACATTAGCAGAAAGAGCAGAACAGTATAGAGTTTGAACGGAGAAAATCGGCTGAAAACTGAGGCAGTAGATAGACGGCAAAAAACGTACGGAAGTCCTAAGAATAATAAAGAACTAGAAAAATTTGCATTTCCTGCGAAAATGCTGTGTGGATGCCTTAATGCTGAAGCTGTCTGCTCAAAAACTGAAAAAGATGAAAACTTGCAAAAAGTTGTATGGTGGTGAAAAAAACACTGCCCTGAGCAGGATTCGAACCTGGCCCTCCTGCTCTCAAGGCAGCTACTCATCTCACTGAGCTAAACTCACTCTGACAAAGAAGAGGTGGAGATATGGACAATTCTGCTGAAATGAGCAGAAGCGGCTGAGAATTGTGCTGATAAGAGGTGAAAAGGCTGAAAATTTTGCAGAAAAGAGGTGAATCAGCAGAATTTCTGCTGAAAAGAGGTAAAGAAGCAGAAAGTTGCACTGAAAAGACATGAATCAGCAGAATTTTTTGCTCAAAGGTGTTTTTTCTGAAAACAGCTGAGATTTGTGCTAATAACAGGTGAAAAGGCTGAAAATTTTGCAGAAGAGGTGAATAAGCAGAATTTGGCCTTAAAAGAGGTGAAAATTCTGCTGAAAAGAGTTCAATCAGCAGAATTTCTGCTGAAAAGAGTTCTGCAGAACTCTTTTCAGAATTCTGCTGAAAAGAGGTTTTTGCTGAAAACAGCAGAATAAGCTGGGATTTGTGCTGAAAAGTGGTGAAAAAACTGAGAATTTTGCTGAAAAGGGGTGAAAAAGCTGAAATTGAGTTAAAAAAGTTTAACTGTTAACTGAAAGAAATGTTGCCATAAGCGAGATTTGAACACGGGCCTCCCAGTCTGAGAACGGATGCTCATCTCACTGAGCTAAACTCATTCTCTCAAAAAAGAGGAGGAGAGACCGACAATTCTGCTAAAATGAGCAGAAGCTGCTGAGAATTGTGCTGAGAAGAGGTGAAAAGGCTGAAAATTTTGCAGAAAAGAGGTAAATCAGCAGAATTTCTGCAGAAAAGAGGCAGAACAAAAGAGAAAACTGAAATCAGGTTTTGCCATGACTGGGATTTGAACCTGGCCCTTCTGGTCTTAAGGCAACAACTCATCTCACTGTGCCAAACTCACTCTCACAAGGAAAGAGATGGAGAGACTGATAATAATGGTGGAATGAGCAGAAGCTGCTGAGGATTGCGCTGATAAGAGGTGAAAAGGCTGGAAATTTTGCAGAAAAGAGGTGACTCAGTAGAATTTCTGCAGAAAAGAGGGAAAGAAGCAGAACGTTGCGCTGAAAAGAGGTGAATGAGCAGAATTTCTGCTGAAAAGAGGCACAAGGTTCTGTATGTAGAAAAAGAAAAACTGTTGAACCATGTGTGAAATAAATAAAGAAATGGAATGAAAGAACAACCTGGTTCTGCTCAAATTCACCAATCAGAGGTACTGCCTCTGTCTGCTTCATCAGGCTGTCTACTTGTTTCTGCCATGGAGCGTTAACAAGAATCTGAGGTCCATATTAGAAAAGCTGCTAAAATCATAAAACTTTGCAGAATTGTAATAAATTAGCAATATAAATTACAGGTCTGTGATAGTGTATAAATTTGTAGTGAAAAAAAAAACGTGGACCAAGGTGGGATTGAACCCACGACCTTTGAGCTGCAGAGCCGTGTCATTACTGATTGCGCCACCTGGAAAGGGGGTGGCGGTCTGAAAGACAGATACTTGGGCAGTCAGAAAATAGATCGCGGTGAGAGGCGAAAAACGCCGTTTTTTGGAGTTACAAAACGTCGTGTAACTCAAAAACTAGGAAGGCTAGCAGCATAATTCGTGTACTGGGTGAATCAGCGGACTTTGGTGTATTTTCACTGCGATTTTCATAGCTCTTTGTGCCTCCATCGCGGAGATTTGACGAGAGAAGAAACGGCTTCATTTTCAGAGTGTGAAAACTGAGAGGAGGACAGATTTCCACCCCTCAAACAAACGTAATTTATGGCTCAACGGTAAGATGAATGTAAAAACTGCTTCCACTGTGAGTGTCAGCAGTGTCTGAAGATATATTGGCAGAAGCCTCATGTCCTAACTTTGCTTTGTTAAGGAGATATGGTGATTTGAAAATGCGTCCCGTTTCAGAATTTCAGCTCTGAATTTCAAAACCTCCCCACAGACTTTGAATGGGGAGTAACCAGACCTTGTGTCACTTCGAGGCAAATTGCAAAAAAACGGTAAATCTCACAATAAAGATAGTGACATTGTCTGAAAGCCAGAAAAAATACCTACGTTTTGATGTATAATTTGTGGGGGTTGAGTGGAAATTGAGCGAGTAGCAAGAAGTTGTTCGGACATGAAGAGAAAATTCAGAACAGACCAGCGCTCACTGTGAGTTAATTGCATAGCAACCATAGCAACGCATGTATTTTCTGAAAAATCACAAATCTGCAACTGAAAACTTAAAGAGAGATAAGATTAAAACGGTAGAAGATCTGAAAAAGCTGAATCAGACAGGAATAGCCCAATAATCTGAGAACATTTTAAAGTTTGAATGGAGTTTCTAGGTGAAAGTATGAGGAAGTAGTTACGTTTCAAAAACAAGCAAGTTTTAGCAGAATTGTGGAAGTTTTCCATTCATTTCAATGGGACACAAAAAGTGTAATATTTTAAAAAGTATAATAGTAATAAACACCAAAAGATATAGCCGGAATTAGCAGAAATAGCAGAACAGTTTAGAGTTTGAACGGAGAAAATCAGCTGAAAACTGAGGGAGTAGTTAAGCGGCAAAAAACGGGGGAGCAACTTGAAGAATAAAGAATAAAGAGAAACAGGAACTCAATAGTGTGGATGCCTTTTAGGGCATCCACACAATAAGAATAATAAATCCGAGGAATAGTAATAAGTGTGCCTCTTGGCATAGGCACACTTAATAGTTGGGTTTTTTTGTTTTGTTTTGATTTTTTAACAAACAGAAAAGACAAGTAATAAGAAAATACAATAAATAATATGATAAGTAGAGTGCAACAACCTGAGTACCAGTATGGAGTATGGGTATAGAGTGTGGGTATAAATATAGGTGTAAAGAAATACTTTAGCAGCAAAGGGCATGATGACCTGCATTGATAAAGTGACAGTGTAAGTGTCAGTAGTCATTTAGGTGCTACAATAACAGTTCTTGTCCATTATGCACTGAGAAGTCTCACAGCTTCTGGAATGAAGCTGTTTCTCAGTCTGGTGGTTTTGCATTTAATGCACCTCAGCCTCCTTCCTGAGTCTAGCGGGACAAAGAGTGCGTGTGCTGGGTGAGTGGGGTCCTTCATGATACAGGTGGCCCCCTTCCTGCATCTGGAGGTGTATATGTGAAAAGCTGGGAGGCTCTGTGCAGCTTTCACCACCCTCTGTAGAGCTTTCCTATCTGTCACAGTGCAGTTTCCATGCCACACGTTGCAGTGATGGGTCGGTCGCAAATGAAATGGCTCTTAGAGCCGCATCTTTGAAGTGAACGACGCAAGCCGGATCCGTGTTTTGTTTTTCTTTCTCTTGCTGTCTCTTTCACTTTTTTTCGCTACACGCTGCAAGTCACCCTTGTGTTTGCGCTGAGCAGAGACGGCAAACAGAGCCTTGCGTTTGCGCCCCTCCCCCCTCTGCTCAGCTGAGGGGCCGGGGCGGTAGTTACACTCGCAACAGCAGGAGGGAGAGAAAAAGAAAGAGAGCAACAAGAGTAGCAACAACAAGAGACAACACCGTCACGTTGGAAATGTACAGTAAAGAAAATGAGTGACACCGAAAAAAAAAGCAAAGTCTGGAACCATTTCAATCTTATTGACAAAACAAAGGCAGAGTGTAGAGTCTCCAAGAAAAGGATATCATATCCGGTCTTTAAGTGATGACGTGACGAATCCTACTTCCGGGCCTAAAGTAGTCTGCGTTTAATATGGCTTTTGTGTTGTTAACATGTTTAATGTTTTGTATTTTCTTCTATTTAATCTCAAAAAGCACCTACAAACAGTCAGTGATCACTGTTGACCTCCCTCGGCTTTTATTACCGCTAATCATTTATTTAAGCTCAGTTTTTAAAACCTTAGGATCTAACTACAGCACAGCCCATGCAGCAGTATATGAATGACTAACCTCATATTGTGGATGGATTATCTCAGTTGTTCTCCTGGCTGAAGTTTGGTCCGTAAACAGCATCCTGCCATGCGATTACATTTGTTCCTGACCACTGAGAACACTCACGTTAACTTTTATCGAGTGGAAAAAAAGTTAACTTGTTTATATTATGCTAACATAGTTGTGTCACTAGCGGTCACGTAGCACATCATTATATACCAGCTAGCCAAACTTCAGTAACCCTACAAACATCACTGCTGTTTAGTTTTCTGTCTTCATTTATGTTGGAAGTTATAGCAGAGCTGTACGTTTTAATTTGCTTCCAAAACCCCGCAGTCAGGACATGATATATTGTATTTAGATGGAAGCTAGCGAGCTAACTTCCTGCTATCTTCTAACTCCGTTAAATGTCATAAATTCCGTTTTCAAGGATGCCTGGATGTTAAACTCAATTGTTATACCTGGTAGAGCAGAACGCTGATCATCTTATTAAAGATGAAAGACTTTAGACAGTTTTTCAACTCTCAGTAATGCCACAGTGATCGTTTGATATATGGACCTGCAGCGGAGTTTAGGCCCAGACACGGCTAGTGACGTCAGACTTAAAGACCAGATAGAGCCTGCTCCACAGACAACATGCACAGGCACCTAAGAACTGTCCACCCATCAGTGCAATAAGAAGATAAAACACAGGCAGTTGAGTGTGATATTAATATTTCTAAATACCAACCTTTCCCTTAATTAAAAATTTGGGTGTTCTTTTTCTTTTCTTTTCCATATTTTAATTTATATTTTATTGTGTTGTGGTTTGCAGTGTTTTGTGTTGTTTCACTTTAAATTTGTTTTACAAGGAAAATGCTGAAAATTTAAATAGTTAAAAGTTGAAATGTAAATAGCTGGTTTTTGTATTTTATAATTTATTTATTACATTTTATGTGGAGTGAATAAATAAAAGTATATTTACAGTGGCCCCTAGAGACAAAGCACGTGAAACCTCAAAAACAAAAGCAAGGAAGTACCAACAATCGGATTGGGTGTGTGGTAGTAACAGATAAATAAAGGTTTTTTTTTAAAAATTTGAATTATTATTTAAATATATATATACAGGTCCTTCTCAAAAAATTAGCATATTGTGATGAAGTTCATTATTTCCTGTAATGTACTGATAAACATTAGACTTTCATATATTTTAGATTCATTACACACAACTGAAGTAGTTCAAGCCTTTCATTGTTTTAATATTGATGATTTTGGCATACATAACTCATGAAAACCCAAAATTCCTGTCTCAAAAAATTAGCATATCATGAAAAGGTTCTCTAAACGAGCTATTAACTTAATCATCTGAATCAATGAATTAACTCTAAACACCTGCAAAAGATTCTTGAGGCTTTTAAAAAGTCCCAGCCTGGTTCATTACTCAAAACCGCAATCATGGGTAAGACTGCCGACTTGACTGCTGTCCAGAAGGCCATCATTGACACCTTCAAGCAAGAGGGTAAGACACAGAAAGAAATTTCTGAATGAATAGGCTGTTCCCAGAGTGCTGTATCAAGGCACCTCAGTGGGAAGTCTGTGGGAAGGAAAAAGTGTGGCAGAAAATGCTGCACAACGAGAAGAGGTGACCGGACCCTGAGGAAGATTGTGGAGAAGGACCGATTCCAGACCCTGGGGGACCTGCGGAAGAAGTGGACTGAGTCTGGAGTAGAAACATCCAGAGCCACCGTGTACAGGCGTGTGCAGGAAGTGGGCTACAGGTGCCACATTCTCCAGGTCAAGCCACTTTTGAACCAGAAACAGCGGCAGAAGCGCCTGACCTGGGCTACAGAGAAGCAGCACTGGACTGTTGCTCAGTGGTCCAAAGTACTTTTTTCGGATGAAAGCAACTTTTGCATGTCATTCGGAAATCAAGGTGCCAGAGTCTGGAGGAAGACTGGGGAGAGGGAAATGCCAAAATGCCTGAAGTCCAGTGTCAAGTACCCACAGTCAGTGATGGTCTGGGGTGCCATGTCAGCTGCCGGTGTTGGTCCACTGTGTTTTATCAAGGGCAGGGTCAATGCAGCTAGCTATCAGGAGATTTTGGAGCACTTCATGCTTCCATCTGCTGAAAAGCTTTATGGAGATGAAGATTTCATTTTTCAGCACGACCTGGCACCTGCTCACAGTGCCAAAGCCACTGGTATATGGTTTACTGACCATGGTATTACTGTGTTCAATTGGCCTGCCAACTCTCCTGACCTGAGCCCCATAGAAAATTTGTGGGATATTGTGAAGAGAAAGTTGAGAGACGCAAGTCCCAACACTCTGGATGAGCTTAAGGCCGCTATCGAAGCATCCCGGGTCTCCATAACACCTCAGCAGTGCCACAGGCTGATTGCCTCCATGCCACGCCGCATGGAAGCAGTCATTTCTGCAAAAGGATTCCCGACCAAGTATTGAGTGCATAACTGAACATAATTATTTGAAGGTTGACTTTTTTTGTATTAAAAACACTTTTCTTTTATTGGTTGGATGAAATATGCTAATTTTTTGAGACAGGAATTTTGGGTTTTCATGAGTTATGTATGCCAAAATCATCAATATTAAAACAATGAAAGGCTTGAACTACTTCAGTTGTGTGTAATGAATCTAAAATATATGAAAGTCTGTTTATCAGTACATTACAGGAAATAATGAACTTTATCACAATATGCTAATTTTTTGAGAAGGACCTATATCTATCTATCTATATATATATATTATATATATACATATATATATATATATGTTTGTGTATTAATACAAAAAAAATAGACGTGTATATTCAATTGTGGAATTTAAGATATCTAGGTAGTTCTGTTTTGGAAGTTCAGTTAATGCTAGCAATGTGTTTTGGAGTTTGTAAGTGCTTTAGAATTTCTTCGTTTTGGAGTTTGTACATTTTTCATCTCTAGGGGCCCACATAAATATTCATATATAAACAAACATAAAGAAAACCACGTTTTTACATTACTAATTCCTTCTGTGTATAATTTTATATTGTTGATAATTAATTAATTAAAGCAACAAAAAAACCTGAAGAGCCTAGCCGAAAGAGCTGGTTCTCTAAAAAGAGCCAGAAATCCCAACACTAACACGTTGATGCCAGAGCACAGAACATTCTCCACCGCACATCTGTAGAAGGAGATGAGGACTGAGCACTCCATTCCCGCACGCTTCAACCTCCTCAGGAAGTAGAGCTTCTGGTGAGCCTTCCTTTTCAGGCTGTAAGTGTTGTTTTTCCAGGTGAGGCTGTTATCCAGGTATGTACCCGGGCACTTGTAGCTGGGTACTACTTCGACTGCAGATCCTCCAATGTGTGTGTCTTCCCCTTCTGAAGTCCACAACCATCTCCTTCATCTTCTTCTCATTTAAGCAGAGATTGTTTTGCCTGTACCAGTCCTCCAAGTGTTCCACCTCCTTCCTGTAGCCGGTATCATCGTTGTTTATGATGCAACCAACCACAGCTGTATCGTCTGCAAACTTTACAATATGACAGCCTGGATGGTTGGTTGAGCAGTCGTATGTAAGCAGCGTGAACAGGAGGGGACTTAGCACACAGCCCTGAGGGGAGCCAGTGCTGAGGACTCTGGAAGATGAGGAGACATTGTGGATCCTCACAGACTGCGGTCTGTTGGTCAGGAAGTCCGGGACCCAGTTACAAAGAGAGGAGCTCAGTCCCAGGGTCAGTAATTTGTCAACAAGTGATTACTGAATTGGAGACTCGGCTTTGCACCCTTCATTCACCCGTAGCTAGCCAGGCCCCTGTAGCTGGTGCAGCCGAAGATAGCATAGGCCCCGCTAGCTGTTCCCCTGCAGACCCCAAGCAACTGGGGAAAGAGGGTGGCTGGGTGATGGTGAGGAGGAAGCATAGTCTTAAACAGAAGACCCAGGTACACCACCAACCTGTTCATGTGTCTAACTGTTTTTCCCCACTCGGCGACACACCCGCTGGGGATCAAACTCTGGAAATTGGTGATTCTGTTCTCAGACATGTGAAGCTAGAGACACTGGCAACCATAGTCAACTGTCTTCCAGGGGCCAGAGCAGGCGACATTGAGGGACATTTAAAACTGCTGGCTAAGGGTAAACGTACATTCAGTAAAATCATAATTCATGTCAGCAATAATGAAACCCGGTTATGCCAATTGGAGGTCACTAAAATTAATATTGGTAGAATATTGGCAGAAGCCTCTCTGCAGCTTCTCTCCTCCTGTTACCCCCCCCCAAAAACCCCATCTCCATTGAGACTGTGTCAACAAAAAAACAACAACAAAAAAACAGCAATAGACAACTTAAACATAAAAAAATCACAAAGAAAGAACAGTACAGTATCCACATCTGAACCAAAGAGTAAAACTGTGAAATGTGGATTATTAAATATTAGGTCTCTCTCCTCCAAGTCTCTGTTAGTACATGACTTAATAATTGATCAACAAATCGATTTACTCTGCCTTACAGAAACCTGATTGCAGCCAGATGATTATGTTAGTTTAAATGAATCAACACAACTGCCAGAAACCTCGAAGCACAGGCCGAGGGGGCGGTGTGGCAACAATTTTTCACACCAGTCTATTACTCAACGAAAGACCAAGACAGACTTTTAATTCATTTGAAAGCCTGATGATAAGCTTGTCCACCCCGGCTGTAAAACTCAGAAACGAGTCTTACTTGTAAGTAAGTAAGTAAGTAAGTCAGTAAGTAAAGTAAGTAAAATTTTATTTATATAGCACCTTTCAAGATAAAAATCACAAAGTGCTTTACAGAGGCAGAAAACAGACATTAAAATCCAAAACAAAACAAAATTAACCAAAAGCGAGTTTAAACAGATAGTCATGTCTTTTAAAAAGCAGTTAAAAACCTGAGTCCACAGATCTCAAACTCAAAGGGAGCGAGTTCCAGAGTCTGGGAGCCACTGATACAAACGCTCTGTCACCTTTTGTTTTTAACCTGGTCACAAGACCTCAGGGACCTGCTGGGGTGATAAGAAAGAAGAAGATCACTTAACCCTAGAACACTATCGCCGGGTGATTTACACCCGGGAAAATACATTTACATGATTTCTCTCTCCTGCAGCTGTTTGCGTGTCGAGGAGCCTGTGCCTTCACCAGGGAAGTCTCAAATTTCCCAGGAATGGGTGGACCAAAGACCAGCTTTCCAGAGTCATTATTTTGTTTTAAGAGGTTTTTTTTTTTCATTTTATTAGACATGGCACAGTTGAAAGTAAAAGAAGACCACTCTAATTTGTCATGTGTTGTCATATTTTGATATATTTGATTACTTTTTATTGGTTATATTATATCGGGTAAAAATCACCCGGCATTAGTGATTGTGTTACTATTTATAGCGATAGTGTTCTAGGGTTAAGTAAGTTGGAGTAAGTTGGAGCTACACTGTGCAGTCATGATTATGATCTTAAATTGGACCCTGAACTTGACAGGGAGCCAATGCAGCTGAATCAGAAGGGGAGTGGCATGGGAGTGTTTGTGATGCTTTGTCAGAAGCCTAGCAGCAGCATTCTGAACACCCTGCAGCCGTTCCAGGGAGACATTACTTAAGCAAGTAAACAAGGAATTACAATAGTCTAAGCGGGATGAAACAAAAGCATGAATAATCATTTCCAATTCGTAACGTGACACAATGGGACTCAGCTTAGTGATATTTCTTAAATGCTAAAAATAAGAGCGAACCAAAGATTTAACGTGTGTGTCCAGCGTCAGAGCTGTATCAAATGTAACACCAAGGTTCCTAATGGATGATTTAATATAAGAAGCAAGAGGGCCTAGATTTTTAACCACGAGGGGAACAAATTTCTCAGGAGCAAAGACAATGATTTCCGTTTTATCAGCATTTAGTTGAAGGTAGTTACCAGCCAGCCAATCTCTAACGGAATCTAAGCTGGACTGCAAGATTTGGAGCTTAGAAACATCAGGTGGCCTAAAAGAGATATATAGCTGAATATGATCTGCATAACAATGATATGAAATATCAGAGAAAGAACTAAGAAGTTGCAGAAGAGGGAGTAAATACAACAAAAACAATAACGGTCCCAAGACAGAACCCTGAGGCACCCCATAGGCAAGAGAGCTGACAGAGGATCTGAACTTAGAGGTAGCCACAGAGAAATATCGATTAGACAAATAGGATTTAAAGCATTCCAATGTGGTACCCGATACACCCACCCAGTGGTTTAATCTATCTAACAAAATAAGATGATCAGCGGTGTCAAAAGCAGAGGTCAGATCCAGCAACATCATGTTATGTTATCATCTATCGTCCACCTGGGCCTTACACAGAGTTTCTCTCTGATTTCTCAGACTTTTTATCTGATTTAGTGCTCTGCTCAGATAAAATAATTATTGTGGGTGATTTTAACATCCATGTAGATGCTAAAAATGATAGCCTCAACATGGCATTTAATCTGTTATTAGACTCAATTGGCTTCTCTCAAAATGTAAAAGAACCCACCCACCACTTTAATCACAGTCTAGATCTTGTTTTAACATATGGAATAGAAACTGAACATTTAACAGTGTTTCCAGTGATTTATAAGAAAGCCCTCCACAAAGCCAGAACATCTTACTACTCATCACTGAATGATGAAAATAAGAACAACCCATAGCTGGACTGGCCATCGGGCATACCGGGCATATGCCCGGTGGGCCGATGGTGATTTTTCATTTTTATGGGCCGATGTTTTTTTTCGTTGTTTTTTGTGTTGTTGTTTTTTTCGTTTTTTTCCCGTAACGGTATAAACACTGAAAGGTGGTGGATTGGACAGATGCTGGGAGATGTGTAAAAATAACTCAATACTTCACACACACCCGTTCTCTACTAGCCATCGGGGCGGGGGGCTGGGAGGAGGTGTTGGCCATCCGATTGGCCTCCCTGCTGCTGCGGAGCCTGGGGCGGTCTGCTTGCCTCCACCCCGGGGGAAAGGGTCACATATCTTGGGTCTGGGTGCCGTTTCCCCCTCTGGGGGCGAGGGTACCTGGACCCGGGGCATAGAGTATGTTTGGGGAGTATGATTGTGTGTACATGTCTATGTATGTCTGTCCCTACGTTGGGTGAGTGCTGAGTATTTGTATATGTGTGCATGAGGGTGGGAAAGCATGTTTATGTCTGTGTGTGCCTGTTTGTCTGTGTCTATATGTCAGGTCGGGTCTTAGACTCCACCTCCCTGGGTACTCCCAGGCCCTCCAAGTGTGGAGTCCTATCTCCCCTCACCACACTCCCTGCTGGTAACTGATGCCCTCAGGGGTTGGTGCATTGGTGGTTCTTGGTGTCCGGGGCTGGGCGCTCAGGTATGCACCAGCTCACTCCCGGTGGCTAATTGGCGGGGCCTGGTGCCTGTCGCTCGGTCAGGCCTCTTCCGGAGCAAAGGGGGCCCTCGGGCCTCCGGCCTCGGGGCCTGCAAGTCGGTTCACTCTGGCACAGTTGGCTGCCAGCAGAGCCGGCGGGCACGCCGGTGCAGCCCCCTCTGGCTTCTGCTCCGTGGCTACTGGGTGACCCCCTCGTCTGGGGATCTCCTCAGCCCTTCCCAGGAAGGTGGCACGGATGCCCCTCCGGTGGTACTCCTTGGGCTCTCGCACTCTGGGGCCTCTGGATGTCTGGAGCCTGGATCTCCTCCATGTCTGCTTCATGCCCTGGGGGACGGGGCTATGGGCCTCCACACCCTCTAGCAGACCGTTACATGGAGAAACCTTTTGTATACAAGCGCGTTGATCCACACAGGTGTACACACGGGTGTTCACTGTTCGTAGACAAACTACACCTTTCTTAGCTGCTACTTCAAAGCACATTGTGCGCTGTCTGTCCTGCGTGCTGCACAACAACTTTCAATATTTAGTATTTACTGCTGTTCACACTTAGCTAAATTAACGTGATGGTGTTGTGTTTAGTATGTTGCTTTGTTTTTTTTTGGTTTTTTTTGCTTATCTTCTCCTTTTTCTCTCAACAGGTGATCCAGGAGATTTTTTTTTCTTTCTCTTTGTCTTTGTAAGTGCCCTTTCTCACTGTCCCTTTTCCCTTCTGTTTTTCTTTTCCTTCCTCTCTTTCTTTCTCCCTTTCCTATCCCTCAGTCATGTCTGTCCCATCTGTAACAACTGAAAATAAAATAAATAATAATAACAAAGTTTGATCAAGTGGACCAATACGGCAATGCCATGATGATCCATTTGGCAAAATAAATCCATTTGGTATCCTTGTTGGTCTTCAGACAACAATTCTGACGGCTTAAGAACCAACTGGGACAGGCAAGAAAAAAAAAAAAAACTTAATACAGATTCAGTAACATTAGCAAGTGGTGGAGGCCAGCAGATGCAACACGCTTGCAGGTGGACGACGGAAAGGCAGGAGGAGCGGAGACCCGAGGCGGTGACCTGAACTTCAGGTAAGAAGTTATGACCTGCAGTCTATCTGGGTCAGATATAAACCAAGTTTATGTGTGGTTTATTTTCGTTATGCTGACTTTTTACACTCAGTTACAATAACTCCTACTGCGTGCTAACTAGCATGACGGAGTTTATATACTGCTGGGCGGGTGCTATGATATTATTGATGTTGAACTTGTTTTATCTTATTTTATTTATAAGGTTTGTTATCAGAGTTTCCAACCGTCCCGTAAAAAATGGAATCCTCTCGTATTCAAAGAAAATATTACATGTATCGTATTGAGCTGAAAAGGAACACAGTTTGTCCCGGACTTCAGCTAGAATGAAAAAAAGACACAAAGCTGGAGTTATTCTGTGTCTTTGCTGCACAGCAAAGACTTCTCTCATTCTCTCCCCTCGGTTTGGATATGTGGCGAGAGGGAAACATGAAGATGAAACCAGGAGATGTCCTTCCTGAATCATCAGAGCTGAACAGGTGATGGAGTTGAAGGGAAGTTATGAACTGTTTCTGAGAGACAAATAACACCAGGATCCTTTTCTAAGTAGCTGACAGCTGGTAACTGTGCAGGGGCGGGTCTAGCAAAGTTTTGCCAGGGGGCCAGGTAAGGCATTAAAAGGGAGAGGGGGGCACAAAGAAATACTTTTCTTTCTTATTCCCATTTAAAATGTCTCGCTTTTAACAAATAATTATCTGAATCTTACAACAAACGTTTTTATCTGATGTAAAATGTATAGAAATCCATTATTGTACGTAGTAATCATAATTTCTTCAGAAGTAGCTAAGTACTGTATATGATGCCAGTATTTTCCCACATTTTCTACATACTGTACCAGTACTGTGTGTAAAATGCCATCAACAACTCAATTAAGTTTTATTCTTTCTCACCTGTCTTTCTGTCTCCTTTCACTTTTTAAAGGTTGTCATGTTAGAAAAAATATTTTGCCCTGCCATGGTGTTTATTGATGTGGCAAATGAATGGCTTATGAAAATATATCTAAATCTGTCATCAGCAGAGATGGGCAGTAACGCGTTACAAGTAACGTGTTACTGTAATCTGATTACTTTTTTCAAGTAACGAGTAATGTAAGGGATTACTATTGCAAAAACGGTAATTAGATTACCGTTACTTTCACGTAGGAACGCTGCGTTACTGCGTTACTAAAACCGTGATTTTTTTGCGAGAACGTCTCAAGACAGTGACGTAAGCGAGTGCGACGTTCGTGACAACAGCTGTCTGCAGATCATAATATATCGAGTGCGGGACAGAGTGTAGCATGCAGCGTTTAAAGCGTGGAAGTACTGACCTTATTTTGAGTTTGATTCCATAAAAAGTGACAAAAACATTAGTGTCCATTGTGCGTTGGAAGAAAACTTCTTTTTACAGCGAAAAAACCCCTAAACTTCCAAGCAAGCGCCGAGTGCGCTACGACGTAATGTGAAACTCACAGAGAAACTCGCGGATTCTTCCACTGACCGCTGCAGCACACCTGCACCAGGGTAAACCTCCGCCTACCCCACTCCTGCTTTACAGGTGAAAATAGAGCAACAGGACCGCTAGTCTTTGATTTTATTTATTTTCTGCTGTGTTTTACTTGCATCTATTTGAAAGAGTGAGTGTAAACACAAAAAAAATATTTTATTTTATGTGCTGGAATGTGCAGAAAATAGGTTTAAATGTTAAACAAATTTCTTCCAGTCAGAGAATGTTGCATATAATTTAATTTTTGCTTGATGCATAAAGTTAAAAGATTAAAACTAATAAAACAAGTTTTAAAAAGAGACATTTCCATTTGATTACATTTTGTATGATGGATTATGCAGAAAAAGTAGAATTGGGCTGAAAGATCTATCGCTTTATCACCTATTCAGGTTGTAAATCGTCTTTTTAAAAAGTAACTAAGTAATTAATTACTTTTGAAAATAAGTAATCAGTTAAGTAACGGGATTACTTTTGGGGGGAAGTAATCAGTAATTAGTAACTGATTACTTTTTTCAAGTAACTTGACCAACACTGGTCATCAGTAATCAGCAATGATCATGTCTCACCTCTAGTCTTCTCTGTCTTAATTTCAGATTTTCACCATGTGTTGTAGATAGTTCAGGAGGTTAACTCGACAGAGCAGTCTACTTTCGGTTACTGTTTAGAATACCAGAATAGGGAGGATGGTGTAGGTTTAAGTTTATTAGACTGATACATATATACCAACACGACAGCGTACATCACTGTGACAACAACGTTTGTTTTCATTCAAAGGCTTTATGGTTTTTCCTATAATACCTGGTGCGCCGGTCTCCAGTCAAAATGCCCGGGCCGATTTTTTGTCCCAGTCCAGCCCTGGAACAACCCCAGGTTTCTCTTCTGCACTGTAGCCAAGCTGACAAAAAGTCAGAGCTCTATTGAGCCAACAATCCCTTTAATGTTAACTAGTAATGACTTCATGAACTTCTTCACAAATAAAATTTTAATCATTAGAGAAAAAATTACCAATAATCATCCCACAGATGTAATATTATCTACAGCTACTTTTTGTACCATTGATATTAATTTAGACTCTTTTTCTCCAATTGATCTTTCTGAGTTAACTTCAATAATTACTTCCTCCAAACCATCAACGTGTCTTTTAGACCCCATTCCTACAAAACTGCTCAAAGAAGTCCTGCCATTAATTAATTCTTCAACCTTAAATCTCTCTACTTCAGGGGTCGGCAACCCTAGGTACACGTGCCACAGTTGGCACGTGAAGGGTTAACTGATGGCACGACAATAGCTAGACTGGCCATCGGGCAACCGAGCAAATGCCCGATGATTTTTTTTTCTTTTTTGTAACGGTATAAACAATGAAAGGTGGTGGATTGGCCAGATGCTGGCCAGTGTGTAAAAATAACTCAGTTGTTTGGTGGTGGCTATGGCGGAGCTTCCACAGATTCAGTAAAATTAACAAGTGGTGGAGGCCAGCAGGTGGATGAGGGAGAGGGGAGGCAGGAGGAGGAGAGACCTGAGGCGGCCGCCGGTCTGAGTGTCAGGTGAACTGAACTTCAGGTAAGAAGTTATGACCTGCAGTCTATTTGGGTCAGACGTAAACCAAGTTTAGGTGGAGTTTATTTTCATTGTGCTGACTTTTTACAGTCAGTTACAATAACTCGTACTGTGTACTAGCTAGCATGATGGAGTTTCTATACAGCTGGGTGGCTGCTATGATGTTACTGATAGTGAACTTTATTTTATTCATAAGGTTAGTTAGTAGAGTTGCCAACTGTCCCGTAAAAAACGGAATCATCTCGTATTCAGAAAAAATATTACGTATTTCGTATTGAGCTGAAAAGAAACAAAGTTTGTCCCGTACTTCAGCCAGGATGGAAAAAGACACAAAGCTGGAGTTATTCTGTGTCTTTACGCTGCAGCTGCCTCTTCTTCTCTCATTCTCCCCCCTCCTTCTCCTGTTGCTACTTCAATCATGAAACTGATCAATGATCAGCTGATCGGCTTTTCTCTCTTGTTTGTTTATCGCTCACTTTGCGCCAGAAAGAGGAAACCAGTGAATGTCGCGCTAAACAACAGCAACACGTTTAAGCTTGATCAGCTGTTGTTAGAATTTATTTAATATTAATTTCTAGTATCAGCTGATGTTTGTTGGAGCCACAGCTGTAAAAACTGCTGGTCATGATATCGGTTTGTATATCTGGTGAGAGGGAAACATGAAGATGAAACCAGGAGATGTCCTTACTGAATCATCAGAGCTGAACTGGTGATGGAGAAACAGGTTTACCTTTTAGGTCACATGAAAGGAAGTTATGAACTGTTTCTGAGAGACAAATAACACCAGGATCCTTTTCTAAGTAGCTGACAGCTGGTAACTGTGCAGGGGCGGATCTAGCAAAGTTATGCCAGGGGGCCAGGTAGGGCATTAACAGGGAAAGGGGGGCACAAAGAAATACTTTCTTATTCTCATTTAAAATGTCTGGCTTTTATTAAATAATTATCTGAATCTTATAACCAAAGTTTTTATCTGATGTAAAATGTATAGAAATCATGCATATACCAACAAGACAGTGTACATCACTGTCACAACAGCATTTGTTCTAATTCAAAGGCTTTATGGCTTTAATACCTGGTGGGCTGGTCTCTAGTCAAAATGCCCGGGCTGTTTTTTTGTCCCAGTCCAGCCCTGGGCACGACACGCAGTGAATTAATCTGAGAAGGTGCATCAAAAAATAAATGGCCGCGCCAGCGGTGCACATCGCAAATTGAGACTTTCAGGTGTATGGACCAATGTTTTATTTTCTGATCAAACCAGAAATCTTTTATGAGCAGCTAGATTTGTCTCACATTAACTGGCTGAGCAACATCGAAGCAGCTGGAATCCATAGATGTGCATATTCATGGAGCTTGCATTTTCACCTGCTGGACATCACTACCTGACAACTTAAACTGTCTTCAGAACATTGCAGGGGCATTATTGACAGTATTTGGCTCTGCATATCTGTGTGAGCAGATTTTCTCTCACATGAAGAGGGTCCTCAGGTAGCCGCCTGAATGTTGGACACTCGGAGACCTGTGTCTCTGAGCGGGAGACCAGAGATCACATTAACATGTGTGTCTCTGTATTAACAAACATGCCATATTGGCTTAGTTTATTTTTCTTATCATTGTTGTGAGGAGACCATAAATAGCATTTGTATTTTCTGTTGTACAGTTCATTTGCTGTTATGGAGTTCTTGTTATGGATAAAAAGAGTCTTTTTTTGTTTCAAAATAGCTGATAACTATTCACTGATAGCTGCCAACATCTGCAAACAAAAAATATAATTCTTTAAAGTGGTCCTATATATTGTGTAACTGTTCATATAGAGCGTTATTAAATTTATTGCTAATGCAATCATATGGCACACTGACTTCTGAGGAAATTTTAAATGGCACTCGCCATCATGAAAGGTTGCCTACCCCTGCTCTACTTTCAAGATTAGGCTTCAAACTTTCCTTTTTGCTAAAGCATATAGTTAGGGCTGGACCAAGTGACCCTGAATCCTCCCTTAGTTATGCTGCAATAGAGGTAGGCTGCCGGGGATTTCCATGATGAGTTTTTCCTTTCCAGTCACCTTTCTCACTCACTATGTGTTAATAGACCTCTCTGCATTGAATCACATCTGTTATTAACCTCTGTCTCTCTTCCACAGCATGTCTTTATCCTGTTTTCCTTCTCTCACCCCAACCAGTCACAGCAGATGGCCCCACCCCTACCTGAGCCTGGCTCTGAACGAGGTTTTTTCCTGCTGAAAGAGAGGTTGTTTTTTTTCCCACTGCTGACAAATGCTTAGTGATAGATGGTCATGCGAGCCTTTTCCCGACACTATAAAATGCCTTCAGGTGGCTGTTGTTGTGAATTGGTGTTATAAAAAATAATGAATTGCAGTTAGTGCATTAATTAGGTCAACTGATAATTCTAAATTGCCCACAGGTGTGAATAAGAGTGCAGTTGGTTGTCTGTCTCCATGTGTTATCTCTTTGACAGGCTGAGAACCTGCCCAAACCCCACTGGTGATCCTGACAAGATGTTTTTTTTTTCAATTAATTAAAAAAAAATAAGTTAGTGTTTAATGTTCACAGACCTTCTCCTTTTCAATGACACAAGCCATGAAGTTGTCCTGGCATCCATCCAGCAAATTCATTAGGTTTTGGTCAATTTCCAACCTAAAAGAAATTTTACATAATAGTATTACTGAAGAAAGCTCTGTCAGAAAGGCATCTACTGTAATGAAATGTATTCCCTACTGCTGTGTAATCTATTATTATAACTTTAAATGTTATTAAGAATTAAGCAGACAAGAGAGGATTTCCAGGGAATACTGTTAAATGTTTAAACTCATGGATCTCTTGGGAAGAAGAGTTGAATCAATATGAGGGAGAAGTAGCAGTGCTGATTAGTGTGGAGTGGAGCATGTTCTGATGGAGATGTTTAGTCACCTGTCCCTTATTGTTCTTTTCCGTTAGTACCTACTTGAGTAGGCTAGGTCTCTACTTGAGACCTAGCCTAACTCTATCATGTGATTTCCTGAGGTCAGATGGCCCAGGATGTGAGTGGGCGTTAAGGCGTGTGAGAAGAGACCTCAAAACTGGATTATAGATGGCAGACAGTTGGTGTTGTAAGCCACCGCCTCTGTTCAAAGATGGTTGTGCACAGTGGACATAAATGGCTTATTTTACTCCTCTTTCAAACCATCTGTGTTCTCTGTCCAAAATGTGAATGTTGGCATCCTCGAAAGAGTGACCTTTGATCTCTAGATGCAGATGGACCGCTGAGTCTTGTCCCATTGAGGTGGCTCTTCTATGTTGTGCCATACGTTTAAGTGACTGTTTGGTCTCTCCAAAGTAGAGGTCTGAGCATTCCTCACTCCACTGTACAGCATATACTATGTGGTGTTGATCTGTGTTTTGTGTGTGTGTGTGTGTGTGTTAAGGTTGGTGCTGTGTGTGGGCCACATCTAACTGGAATCAAACACCTGCTCCTGATGACTTTGTTGGGTTGTTTTATAAGGAAGCACCAGTCAGTCTTCACTGGATTGTCACATTAAAACAATTAGTGAAGCCCGGGTCCACCTCTTGATTTTTGGCACTAACTGCGAAGACTGTGAGAGGCAGGTGTGTCACGCCCTTGTGTATTTGGAGATTGGTGCATGCGGAGTGATGAGAGACTCAAGGGCTTTACGAAAGCCCAGAGGAGACTGGACATTTAAAAATACAATGACAAAATAAAAAGAGAAAAAAATGTGTTTGCACTGTGTTTTAGCTATGCCTTACAGTAACTCTCTTTAATGAGGAGTGTGTGCATATAATTATTCTTATTGATTAAATAGGATGCAATTCAATATAATTATTTAGAAAATGGAAATGGAATGGAATGGAAATGTTGAGAAGGTGTGAAGATACATACGGAGAGGAGATGACACTCCAACTGAATAATATGAGAGGTGTTGAGGTGGATGAAGCTGATAACCTGCCTTAATCCAAGACATTACCAGCAACAGGGAAGCAGATTTGACTCAGGTCCAGTAGTGGACCCCTATTGCTCACCAGCACCAATCTTAACACCTCCTCAGCCATCAAACTATCCACCAATCCACCCACCACTCCTCCATGCTAGAGTCTGGTGTTTAGAACAGCCTACTTCCATCTTCTTCTCATATTCCCCATCCTAGTCACATGACCAAGGAGACAGATAGAAATAGTACACGCTGTTGAAGGCATCATGTTTAGTGCCAGTACCAAAGCCCTTCTGGCCATAATCAATTCAGACCAGTAGCCTTAAAGTCACATGTTATGAAGGTGCTGGAGAGACTGTTTTTGATAGGGTGGGGCTAGGTTTCACAATGAGCTCACCCGAAACCTTGGCTGATTGTGACCTACACCCATTTAAAACCTTGGCTCATGTGATTAGATAGAGGATCATTAGGGGGTCCAATGTCCGTCTTGGTGGGTTACTCCCACAGAGCTTAAATATGGGACTCTCCAGTATTTGACCCTATAACTGAAGAAGCTTCTCGGATGAGAGGTGAAACGTCTTCAACCAATTTCAAAAAGTCCAGATGCTATTCTTTTTAAGCTCTTTAGACTACAATGACCTGGATGACTGAGAACCTTCACAGACATACGAGACAAATAATAACCCTTCTTTCTGTGACTGGTAAACACACCTGTCAGGCATAAAATTCCACAAATATATTTCTGTATTATACCTTTTTGCAGCTGTTTCTTAGATACGGTGTCAATATTGTTTATTAATCGTTTATTAATTAATTGTTTATTTATTAATTAATAGTACTCTGTGGCACAATCTCAGTCTCATTTTTTGCCGTGCTGCCTTAAGCCACAATCACGTACCAGAATATAAAAACTAGCTTGAGCCATCACTACTCATCAGATTGTCTTCCATCTTTCTTTGGTAAATTGGCTCCTAAATGTTACTAACTCATCTTTTTGGCCACCTCCCTGCCTGCCCTCCTGGACTCTGTAGCCTCCCAGAAACTGCCAAGGATTAAACTGGATGGATCCACTCCAAACATCTTTTTCCTGTGGAACACTTGGCCGGCAGCCCTCTTCTAGGAATCACTATTTTCCTATCACAAGTAAACTGCTATTACCCCCTGCTGATCTCATAAAGCTCTGAGTATACCAGCTTTTTCAAATCTTGCTTTTCAAAAGGTTTTGGCATTCAGTATGGTGGTCTCGTTTGAGTCCAGATTCTCTTATGGCCAACTCAGCAAGTGATGGTTCCAGACAGACAACCTGCTGTTGGCCAACCAGTCAGCCATAGTAGTAGTTGATAAGGACCACAAGACCACAGTTGTGATAGATGTAGCAAAGGAGCCCAAGACCACAGACAAGAGCCAGGGACTGAAGGCACAACTAGAGCATATATAGAAAGGAAAGCCCAAAGTGCCCCTGTAGTAATAGTAGCATTAGGAGCTGTAATCCCAAAACTAAACGAGTGAGTCCATCAGATTCCAGACACAACAGAAAAGCGCAGTCCTAGGAAGACCTAAGATACTAAACACAACCCTAAAACTCAAAGGCTTATGGTAGAGGACCCTAGTTTGAGGATTACACATATACCTCCCACCAGGGGCTCAGAGCGAGATATACTACTTATAAAAAGTACCTCAAATAAAATGCTTATATGTATATTCATATATCATCAGAAACCATTGTTATACTTTTAGAAAGAAGTGACTATTTTTGAATAAGTTCAGAAGATTTACTTGGTGTCATGGTCCTGGGTCGGTAACCTAGTGTTTTGTGTTTTGAATCATTAATAGTTCATCATTATTAGTCATTTCTAGTCTCTTGGTTTCTCTTCTTGTGTTCCATGTTCCCTCAGTCAGCCATGTCTCAGTGTCAAGTCTGTGTCTTTGTGAATGTATCCTGTTTTACTTTGACAGTCTGGTGTGCTATGTTTGTGTTCTCAGTTTTGGGTCCCCCGGTCTTGTTGTGTGTGATTTCTCCCAGCTGTGGCCTTGTCTTGTGTCTAATTGCCTCGTTATCCTTCTGTGCATTTAAGCCCTTTGTCTTCCTCTGTTTGTTACTGGATTGTCTGTGTTTCTCTAACTGCATTGTCCATGTTCCAGGTTTCCCTAGCAGCACCTGTCCCTCTCCTCTCCTCCTCTTCAGGTCGCCTCAACATAAGCTCATCATATTCTGTGATATGATTTACTCTGATGTGTTTGACAGGTTAGTGGTGTTGCCACAACACCTCACTGTCTTGCCACATGTATCGCAAACCGCATCTTGGCTGTTTCTGGAGTTAAAATACGTCCACATATCTCCGTTTACGCTCAGCCATTGTTGTGAGTGTGAACGCCAGGGGCTGTGACACATTTATAGAGCTGTATTTTGCATATGACTAAGCAAGGCGGAATGGGAAGTAGTTCCTTCCAATTTAGACAATCCAAATGATATAGTTTCGTTCCACTGTGTTCCTGTTAATGATAAACTACAAATTTACCACAAATTACAAAAAATTTGGATATTTTAATATGAGGATGAATTCTAGACCATAAATTACTGGTATTGGAAGAATTGATATTTCATTATTGATCCACACATCACTACGCCTGCATCTCAGTTGCCTGCATTTGGGTCCACACTACTTTTCACTCCACACGGTCTGCCTGTGCAGACCTTGACATTTTTGTAAATGTTTTGAAATTAAAAATTATATGTTGTGAACATTACTGTGAAGTGCTACCTAAATACATTTGCTTACAATGTACATTATAAAAACTACAAAGGCATTTCAAAATATGTCAAAAAGAGCAAACCTTTTTTTTTTTAAAGTGCATAGCTGAAAGTCTCATTACCTTTTGACGCTTCTTCTGAGTCTTGATTGATGGTAGGTGGTTTTCCTTAAAAATTAAATAAAATAAAATAAATAAATAAATAAATAAATATCTATATATCTATCTCTCTATCTATCTCTCTATCTATCTATCTATCTATCTCTCTATCTCTCTATCTATCTATATATATATATATATATATATATATATATATATATATATATATATATATATATATATATATATATATCTTAGAGTCCAGTTCACCAGTTGCTTAAGCAGTCATCTAATCTACTAATGTGCACTGGAAGTGCTGCCCTGTACTTTAATCTTCCACTTATGAACAATGATGAAAAGTTACCCATTTCTTGAAGAGTGCATGAGATTTTCATGGAACATGTGTTCAGATAGTCCTTGGAGTCGGTGCAGTGTGGCAATATCAGGGCTAAGTTCCTCCCAATCATCTTCTTTTACCTCTGCAAATGTTGAAACAGTTTAAATCTTGGTGATTATTCAATAAGCATGATTCCATTTAAGAAAGAGCAAACTTCAACCTTCTGACTGTGTCCACTGGTTGACTATCAGTTTAATAAGCTACCTGACTTACCCATTTGTTTTATAAATTAAATTCTTCAAAGAACTACAGTAATTTATCTTTAACTTGAAACTACATAAGTTTATAGCAACAGATGTGGTGAGACAAGATGTATGTATTTCTACAAGTGTCTTATGGTGCTGTCACTTGGCGTTGGCTCTCACTGTGGCATTGTATCATGTTCCAGTGCACTTAATGTGTATAGTTCAATTAATTACAAACTTTTATACAGACACTCAATTTATTCTGCAACCCATCCAACGTCTTTTGCTTGGTCCAGGGCTGGTTTGTGGGGGCAGCAGCCTAAGCAGAGAAACCCAGATCACTGTATCCATGATCTCGTTCTTTCAGTCACGACCCACAGCTCGTGACCACAGGTGAGGGTAGGGACATAGATCAACCAGTAAATCAAAATGAAAAAGCTTTGCTTTTATGATTAGTGTTAAGAATTAAATATCGAATCTTAATGCTGATTGCATTGTTTTATGAAAGGCCCAGACTTCAGTGTAAAACTAGGTTGCAGGCTGACAGGAAACTACATGCTTTTGCAGAAGCATGGTAACTGCAGCCAGAAAGTGAAACCATCTAGGCTGTTTGATTTAAACTTAAAGTGTATGTGACGTCGAGAAGTACATAAATAACCTGGCTTCCTGTTTCTGCTTGAGACTAGCTGGTGTTGTGTCACGATGAGCTGTGTGGCTGTCAGTGGCTGGACCCACGTGCAGGACTCTGAAACAAACATTAACTTAATCGGCAGCTTTATTGCTCGTAAGACACGCTTGGCAATACATAAACAACAACTTAAACTAACTAGACTGCAGACGCAAATGACTCTAACCTGAAGGTAGACGACAATGAATACACACACAACAAACGTGGAGGACGCAACAACTGGCAAGGAAAAAACACAGGGCTTAAATACATACTGAGGTAATTAGGGAACCTGAAACAGGAGGAGAGCACGGCTGGGACTCATCAGACATGACAAGACAAGGGGAGGCAAAACTTCACACTGACAAAGTACACAGACTTTCAAAGTAAAACAGGAAACTGAACAGAAGTAACACAGAACCACAACCTAAGAACTAGAACACAAGAAATGCCAAGGAAAACTAATACAAACAGAAAAACCCTGAGTCCACAGACTCAGGACCGTAACATGTTGTCTCTGTGCTCAGTCTCCATATCCCGGGATATGTAAAATTAAAGATCATTTTTAAAATAAAAAGACCACTTTTGAGCTGTGTCTTTTTGGCTGTAAAGAATCCAAAAGAACTGGGATTTAATATTTGGTGCCAGTGACCCGGATTCTTTTGCAGCTGAGGGGACTAATTTGGAGTTTAAAATATGATCTGATATGAGGTGGACAAGAGACCGGTCTAAAAGATTTAAAGGTAAGCACAAGCCTGTTTAAAATTGTGCATATTGGATGAATTCTAAATTATTTGTCCGCCGAATTGATGATTGTTACCATTAAGTTGGCTCAGTAGTGGAAATTAAACTAAATTATAAAATCTGTTAAGTAGATTTCAGGTGACATGTCCATGATAATTTGGGTAATTAGAAATAAATAAAAGTAAAGTTTGGGGATATTTGATGAAAGCTCATTGTTGTTAATACTGGGGTGGATTTTTAATTGTTGTGACGTATGTTTGAAGTTGGTGTATTATGTGTGTTTGTTATGTCAGCCAAGAAAAGAGTTTAGGTTAGGGTATTTGGTTAAAGGATGGATTTATCCCAGTATTGATTAGCAGAATTAGATTCGGGCATCAGATAATAAACTGGCGGTTAAATTTTTAAATTAGTCGAAATGATAGGATGACTAATACTAGAGGAAGATGAAGTGAAGATGTGAATATGGAAATGGTGAAGAATATCGGTTTTGAAGATGTGATATGGTAATGGCAGGGGCGATTTTAGCCCATTTTTGGGGGGTGCTTCTCATGTAATAATCACATATTTAATTACAAATTGTCTTTTGTGATAATATTTTGAACATGCATTTCTGTTGTCCTGTCAGCTTGGTGGGTTAATAGCTGATATGCAAATTAGTTGATTGTTACTAGATCAGGGAAGGATGACTGGATTATAAAACAAGTGAATAAGATGTAGCAGAGGGTTGAAATTAGTTTCCTGTTTCTGATGTAAGGGTGAAGCTTGCACCCAGACATACACTCTGATTACATGAGAACAAACTTGTTTTGTGAAATACATGGCAACATGTTACACGTTTTATGTTTGGGGAAGAAAAAAGGGGGGAAGAAATTCACATTCCAGTGATAAAACATTGCTATGAAGTGTTTAGGAAGCTTTTAATGGTGAACATTAGTGTTGTTTGAACTGTGCAGCTGCTAATAAAAAAAGTGTGTGTTTAGCAGGTGGAACTATGTTGGTTGGCCCCAGACTTTATAGAATTGTGTGATATTCTGGAGCACTTTTGGGCAACCAGTAAATATGATGTGGGGAAAATTCACAAAGGTAGTGACTCTTAAGTCTGATTACAGACCATGTAAGCATCAGTTGTTAATTAAAGCCAGAAGCAGTGACTGCAGCACTGCATGGCAGGTTCCAACCCCTACAGCCTGTTAGTTCACCTGAAGGCAAAACCTTTCCTGTGATTTTTACGGTAGATTTTGTTTTTTTGTTTTGTTTTGTTTTTTTTGTTTTAGTACCAGGCTGATTCTGCCAGTTAGGTTTGGGTTGTTTTTCTTTTTCTAAGAGAAAGACTTTTTGTTGTTGTTGTTGTTTTTACACTTAGACATGCCCGGAACCGGGCCTAATATTGGGGTTGTTGTTTCTTTTTTGTAACAGTGCACTTAGGAAAAAACCTGCCAGGTATCATCCCTCTGGGGGTGATATTTTGTGTGTTGATGATTTAAAAGCAGGCCTGCAAGATGGGTAGCAAAAGCGCTATAAAATACTTTAATTGAGAGCAAATAAAAGGTGAGCTTCTCTAGATTACAATTGGATTCTGAGAAAATCCACCTACACAGGACGCTGACCATATTAGATGGTAAATCCTGTGTTTAAAAGGATTGTAGCGATTCAATCCACTTCAAAAGCAATAAGAATTGTTTTGTTTTTGGAATGACAAAATATTGCTGTCAGTGGATATTTATATTTGTGCGCGGTTTTCCACTATCAGCAATGATCGTTATGAATGCATGTGATTGGTATAAATGCAAATGCAGAGGACTATGGCTGGACTGATGATGTTGAATGTGACTGACTTGAAATTGAGAAGACAGTAACTATTTTAGGATTAGTCACTTCTAATGCCTAATCCACCCAAACAGTGAAAAAAGGGTGGATGTGTGTGTTTTTGTTTGCTTGTTTTTGCAGAAGCAGAATGACAGAGACCAGAGGAGGAGAGACTGCAGGTTTACATGAATGTGGACGGGCCTTGCAGACTTAACCTTTAAGCTGCTACTTTTCTGTTTTACTGATTTTGTGTGAAAGAAACTGTTTTAC